>NC_136425.1:23650000-23825000 GCF_052625555.1 Lactuca saligna | reverse complement strand
GAACATGGTTAAATTGTTTCAAATAACATTATAAGAGCAACAATAGTTATAAAAACACATTCTAAAATGAAATTAATAGAACTATTGTTAATTTTTCACAAGGAGCGTTTTCTAGGCCACATAGTGTGTATAAAAGAGCTCTATTTGGGAATCACAACATCTGGTAAGCTTTGATTTTCCGAGGTGTCGGTCGATTCTGAGAGGCTATTCGGTAGGCTGCAGTTTTATAGTGAATGTTTACACCCAAAACCTGAAAATTCCACAAATGAAGTAGCCTGTAGCCTAGATCGATATGAGGTTTGGGTATTATCAGGTGAGAGTGAGAGAGGATGACGTGGAGAGACTGTTCGGACTTGTTCTGGGCATTACAAGTTCGTGGTGATGCCATTTGGGCTCACCAACGTGCATACAGTGTTTATGGATTTGATGAATCGGCTATGCAGGCCGATGCTCAACCGATCTGTTATTGTGTTCATTGATGATATCTTGGTGTATTCCAAGACCAAAGAGCAGCACGAGGAGCACCTTCAAGATCTTCTAGGAGTATTGAGGTGGGAACGGTTGTATGCCAAGTTCTCAAAGTGTGAGTTTTGGTTGAGAGAGGTTCAATTCCTGGGACATCTTGTAACGCCCGTAGATTAGGGCTAGTCAATTTTAGGACAATAAGCATCAAAAATGACCTTTTGATGGAAGATTATTTTGAAGGAATAATCTTAACTAAGTTGTAGTATATGTTACAAGGATTCCATACATATAAAGAACGCCAAAATCCGAGTTATAACGAAGAAGTTATGACCTGTAGAAGTTTCGCGACAGAACCGACACGACGCTGAGTGACGTAAAACGTGAATTTATGTTAGATCGATTTCTAGCCTTAGTGATCTAAACGAAAATCGTAGAGTTCGTTAAACCGAGAGCGTGCATAAAAAGAACGTCAAAATCTGACTTCGTATGAGAAAGTTATTATTTTTCTAAATTTCAACTTAACAGTACGCAACCCAAAACTCGAATTCGAGATCGAGTGATTTCTAGCCGAAACAATCTAAACGAGAATCGAATATCTCGTTGATAGTATTCAATGATAAAAAGACACACGAAAACGAACATCAGATGAAGAAGTTATAAATTTATAACGGAGTTTTCTTGTTCCGGCCTACTAAAAATAATATAATAAAAATAAAATCGAAATCAGCCGACGGAGTCTAAATGAAAGTTGTAGAGCATAGTCTCACCTACATGTGGATATAAAGAACGTCAAAAATAGAGCTCGTATGAGGAAGTTACGTAATTTTGAAGTTTGATTAATCGGGTTACGCTAAGCGTAATGGAGTACGCCCAGCGTACCCGAAACTGCCTCAGCTACGCATGCAGTGACGTCACTCGAGCTGTAAGCATGCCATGACGTCGAGTACGCCCAGCTTAACCGAAATTACGCCCAGCGTAATCAAGGTTTCCAACAACTATAAAAGGAAGTCGAGGGCAACCGAGATCTTTTGCTCCATTCTTCCTTCCTCTCGCGTTTTTACCCCGTTTTACGTGTAAGAAATACACCGAAGCCCCGGTATCATTCCCGAGCCCCAAAAGCATGTCCCGAAGCCCCGAATATCCCGAGAAGTGGTGTTTTTGAGCCGAAGCTCTGCCCGCGAGAAGCCCAGTTTTTGTGAAGATCTCCTGGTTTCACCGAAGAATACTACTTCTATAAGCCGTAGCGCTGTCCGATCATCTTCTGATCAAGTGAGTGTGTAGTTACTTTCTTCTAACACATAAATACGAAGTATTTGCTATGAAATACATGCTATGTGTTTATATATTGTTTGTCTATTTGAGATGGGCATTGAATTGATGTTTTATATAGGTGTTAAATGATTTAGACTGTGTAAGTATTTGTATCTACGAAAATGTTGGGTAGAACATGGGTAGATGGGATAGTTGGTGACTATGGAGTTAGCGCCTATTGTATAAACCTTGGCGACGATGTGACTTCGTGCCTATTTGATGAACCGTGGCGACTATGGAGTTAACGCACGTTGAGTAAAACTTGGCGACTATGGAGTTAGCGCTTGTTGAGTAAACCTTGGCGACTATGGAGTTAGCGCTTGTTAAGTGAAGCTTGTTGACTATGGAGTTGGCGCCTAATAGCTATGGATTTAGTACCTGATAGATAAACTTTGGCAGCAATGGACTTCGTGCCAATTCCTTAGGTAAATCCTTAGGAATGAATGAATGAAGGATAGTTGGTTCTTAGGGTAAAATCTTAAGAAATAAAGAAGATAATGGGGATGAGTAATTGGGTTGATTGTTTGCTGATTAAATATAATAATTATATTACTGTGGGTTGAAAACCCTATATGCTCACCAGGCTCCCAAGCCTGACCCATTCTGTTTTCTTTGTATCACAGGTATCAATACGAAGACATATTTCACTGAGGGATTAAAGGAGATGTAAATCATTAGTGTAAATAAATGTATGTTCTGTTTATGCTTATGTGTCTGTATCGGAACATGACATCCCGAGATTTTGTTATATAATGAAAATACTTTTCTTTAAGAAATGCTTTGATAAATTTTTATCATATTTTGTTTTGGGAACAAATTCTGCAACAGTTTTCTTTAAGTGGTTACTCTGATTTTAAAAACAAAGCATAAACAAATCGGTCTTTTCTGTCTGTGAAATTGGGGATGTCACACATCTCGTTAACCAAGATGAGATTTTGGTCGACTAGTCCAACGTAGAGGTCGTGATGTAGTGGGAGGTTCTGAAATCTCCCTCAGAAATCAGGAGTTTCTTGGGTTTTACGGGATACTATCGAAAATTTATTTAGAATTTCTCTAAGATTGTGGTACCCTCACTGGTTTGACGAGGAAGGGAGTGGATTTCTGATGGGGCCCTGAGCAACAGTCAGCATTTTAGACTCTTCGGCAGAGGTTATGTGAGGCCCCGGTATGGACCCTTCCGGAGGGAGTCAAGGATTTTGTGATATTCTGCGATGCATTTATCGCCGGTTTGGGGAGGCCTCATGTAGAGAGGACGAGTGATAGATTATGCTTCACGGAAGTTAAAGCCGCATGAGACGCAATATCCTATTCATGACTTGGAGTTGGGGGCAGTGGTGTTTGCCCTCAAGATTTGGAGACATTATCTTTATGGGGTCCGTTTTATTATTTACATGGATCACAAGAGTTTAATAGATCTTATGGATCAACCGAACCTAAACATGAGGTAGTGCATGTGGCTGGATGTGGTCAAGGACTATGACTGCGAGATCCTTTACCATCCGGGTAAAGCGAATGTGCTATCCGATGCATTAAGCCGCAAGTCGGTTGGGTCTTCAGTTGAGGATATGTGTATGGGGATATTCGTTGATTCTATGCTTTTGGGATTGATCAGGGAGGCTCAGGCACATGGAGTTGGAAATGAGAACTGGAAGCAGGAGAGGATCAGAGGTGAGATCAATAGGTTTGTCACTGATAGTCGAGGGTTGTTGACCTGGTGCGGTTGGGTTTGGGTTCCAGTTTCCGGTGGGAGGAGGCTCATAAGTTTCGCTTTTCTATACACCCGGGAACCACCAAGATGTATTGGGATTTAAGATTGAGCTACTGGTGGCCGTGTATGACGAGGGAGATAGGTTGGTATGTTAAGAGGTGCTTGACCTGTAGGATGGTCAAGGCCGAGCATCAAAGGCCACATGACAAGTTGCAACCTTTGGAGGTTCCCATGTGGAAGTGGGAACATATCATCATGGATTTTATCACTAAGTTGTTGAAGACGGCCAAGGTTTTTAATGTTATATGGGTCGTTGTGGATTGATTGACCAAGAGTGCCCACTTTTTGGCCATCTGGGAGATCTCTTTGGCCGAAAAGTTGGTTGATGTGTATGTCTGGGATATCGTTGCTCGTTATAGGGTTCCGATCTCCGTTGTTTCAGACCGAGATTTTCGGTTCACTTCCTGGTTATGGCAGAAGTTCCACGAGGAACTGGGCACGAGCATTTCAACAGTGCTTATCATCCACCGACCGACAGTCAGAGTGAGCGGACCATCCAGACCCTTGAAGATATGTTGTGGGAGTGTGTCATTGATTTCAGTGGGAGTTGGTATTTCTAAGTACCTCTTGCATAGTTCTCCTACAATAACATTTATCACTCCAGCATTGGTGCCTCACCTTTTCAGCTCTTGTATGGTCGGAGATGTCGTTCCCTTATATCTTAGGGAGAGGTTTGTCATATGGTTATGGGAAGGACCGAAGTAGTCCTTCAGACCACAAAGCTTATTCAGTAGATTAGACAGAGACTGCAGACCGCTCAGAGTTGGCATTACAACTATGCCGACCGACGCCGATCAGAGTTGGAGTTTCAGGTCGACGATATGGTGCTCCGGAAGGTCTCGCCCTGGAAGGGTATGATATGCTTCAGGAAGAGGGGGGGAAATTAGGTCCTCTGACTATTGGACCTTTCCATGTAATCGCTAGGGAAGGCAGGGTGGCTTACCGGTTGTATTTACCGAGTGAGCTCAATCAGATCCATAACACTTTCCATGTTTCTTAGTTGTGAAAGTGTGTGTTGGACAACAAGATGGCGGTTCCTTTGTATGATATTCAGGTTGATGAGCACCTGAATTATATTGAGAGACATGTAGCTATTTTGGAAAAAAAATGAAGGTCCTACATAACAAGGAGATACCTTTGGTAAAGGTTCAATGGCAACATCAGAAAAGCTCTGAGTGGACCTGGGAGCCGGAGGCTGAGATGCGGGAGCATTATCATGGGTTATTCGTCGTAGCGGACTTTGAGGACGAAGTTTGATTCAAGTGGGGGTGAACTGTAACGCTAGATTCAGGTGCACATTTTATTATTTTGATAAAGTTAATATTTCAATTTTGACTCCTCTCACGACGTGAGATTTCATGTCGCGTCGTGAGGAATTAAATGATCACGCATGCCATTTTGAGGCTCACGATGTGAGTAATGGATAGCTCATGACATGAGATTTGTCTATGTGGAAACCCTTGGTTTTGAGGGTTTCACTCTGTATTTAAAGGAAGTAAGGGCTAGGGTTAGCCCACCCCCAGCCTCCATCACCTCCTTACTTTGCCTTTTGAAACTCTAACATCCATTGTTGATCTTTGAGCTCATTTGTGGTGTTTTTAGCCAAGAAGAAGAAGAGGAAGAGCATCTAGTTCATCATTTCTACATTCATGCCTCACCATCATCGATTTTGGCACCTTCTGGACATGTTGTGAGTTCCATGTTCCTTTCTTTATGAGTCCTTAAGCTTAGATATAGGTTTTTGTGCTTATTTAACTATATTCAAGTTGATGTAGTGAATGGAATCCATAAAGTTGCCAAATTTATGGATCTCCAAGGTCCCTTGAGTGTTATAGTTGATAGATCTGTTGTTTGGTGGAGTTTTATGACTCTTGCATGAGATTTGGTGTCATATTTCATCATTTGTGCCCTAGTTGGAGTTGGGACGTTCTTGGACATGCATGTCCAAAAGCCATGATTTTGATGACATTCTGGAGTGAATAAGGCTATATGGAAGGTTTAGTTGCTTGTCTTAAAGGATCCAAAGTTTCATTAAGAACTTTTGATCTAGGTGTCTTCATGATGTGAGGGTTTGGGGTGCACGACGTGAGGATGCCGATCCTCGACTATTTTAGATTTTTCGGATCACACCGTGACCATTAGAGGGGCCACGATGTGACCCTTGGCTGTGAGGCTTTTGGGTTCGGCTTAACTTTGACCTTGACCATGATTTGACCTAAGGGTATTTTGGGTATTTTGAGTTGTATTTGATAATGGTCATTATTTGATGAATAGATTTCATTAAGCTTTATTCAGAGTTTTGTTATGTTCAGAGATCTTGCTCAGACTAAGGGGTGAGTCTTCCTTACTGTACTTGCAGGTCAAAGGCATCAAGACTGGCCCATTGGATTGATATCATGGTTTACCATATGTTGTTATGCTGTAGTGTTCTGTTAGATCTGTATTATAGTGTCTAGGGTGTTGCTATGCGGTAGTGATTTGTATATTTGTCTGTTTGTTTGTTGGCTGATTATATGTTTATCTGTTATGTATATGTTAACATATTTTGAGTTGTAGTCGAGGCTTTATTGCTTTGTATCTGAGCCAACAGACTAGAGGAATTCCAACCCGATGGTTAATTGGGCCTGAGGGTATTCCATCCCAAGGATGTTTTGACCCATTATATATTGGCATTCCAACATGGGGTATTCCATTCTAAGGATGACTGGACCCGCAGGTTGACTGGGCCTGAGGTATTCCAACCCAATGGTTGATTGGGACCGACATGTTGTTTCATATGTTATTTGTTTGTGTGTTGGTACTTTAGGGGAAACTCATTAAGATTTGGATTACAGATTTAGTTTATGGTTTCAGGTACTTCTAATGATCACGGAAAGGCGAATGCGTGCGTACATATCCTCCTGTTTGATGACATTATGATTTTGGGATACTCTGATATTCGATAAACAATTTGGACACCTTAGTTTTGTAAACATTTTTATGATATGAGTTATTTTTGAGTGTTTTAAATTGTTTTGATTTTTGGGATGTTACAGATCCTTCTAGTACTAGGACTTCGATAATATGAATCCCCAAGAGTTTGAAAAAACTGTAATTTTTTTTTGAAAAAAAATGCATTTTTTTTTTAAATTGCAGTTTTTTTTTAAAAAAATTTATCAATTTTTTTTTTCAAAAAGTCATGCTTTCTATAAAAAATTAAAAAGTCTGCATTTAAAAAAACAAAAAATACTATTTTTTAAAAAATATGAAAAATTGATTTCTGATGAAATTTTTTAGAGATTTATATTAATATGCCAAATAACATAAAAAATTAAACATTAATGAGATTGGTAAGATGACGATCATATCCTTAATGAATTACTTTTGATACAACGCTCCATATTAATATGAGTTGTCAACCGATCTCACCTTTATATATATATATATATATATATATATATATATATATATATATATATATATATATATATATATATATATATATGTATGTATGTATACACACACACACACACTAGTTTATAACCCGTGGGAACCACAGTTATAAAATTAATTAGACTTTTATAGTAAAAAATCAAAATTATTAATCATTTATTTTAAATAAATTACTAATTAAGAGATATTTTTATTAGTTATGTGAAATTATAATCGTTAATTCAAAAAAATATGTAAAATTAATTTTTATTATATAGACATTTTATTTGTGAATTAATGATACAATAATATAAAATTTAAATTTTAAAATAAAGAATAAATATATTGACAAATAACATAACATTAATGAGGAGGTATAATAAATTTTAAATGGAGAACTAATAGATTGAAAAGCGGCAACACATTAATTAAGAGATCTAATATGGTGACACATAGTAAAATAACTACTCTTTTATTAGTGTGTATATATATATATATATATATATATATATATATATATATATATATATATATATGTTGTAAATAATTGAATGACAGCATTTCCTAATGTCAAATGTGTAAGAGTTATTTTCAACTCTTATGATAAATATGTCAAATATGTGTAAGAACTCATTAATTATGTCTAGTGATTAACTAGTATAAATAGCATTATCACATATGTAAAAGATACACCAATTTGAATATTTTATATAAGTTATCAAATTCTCTCCAAATCTCCTTTCTTCTTTCTTCTTTCTTAAAGGTTCTTAGTTTAGTTTTACAAATCTTCTTTTAATTACATCAAATTTATAACACGTTATCAGCATGAAAGCTCAAACAAAGGTTATTTAGAAGTGGAAATCACATCTATCTTAATCAAGTTACATTATGTCCAACATTGCAAAGCTCGAGTTTGCAGCACTTGAAGTTAGCGGGAAAAACTATGTGCCATGGATGATAGATGTAAAAATGCATCTTAAGTCCATGGGAATCTCAAATGCTATAAATGAATTTAATAATTGCTTGGCACAAGACAAAGCAAAAGCACAAGTTTTTCTTCGTAAGCATATTGATGAAATGTTAAGATTTGAATATCTTGATGTTACTGATCCAAGTATTCTCTGGAATCTTTTGAAAGAAAGATTTGATCATCAAAAGGAAGTTATACTTCCAAATGCTAGAGATGAATGGAGAACACTGAGGTTTCAAGACTTCAAGAAAGTAAATGAATACAACTCAGCTTTGTTCAGAATATGTTCACAACTCAAATATTGTGGACAAGAAGTTACTGATGAAGATATGTTGGAGAAAACTTACTCCACATTTCATGCAACAAACATTACCTTGATGCAACAATATCGGATGCAAAAGTTCACAAGATATTCTGAACTGAATGCATGTCTGCTCGTTGCAGAGCAAAACAATGAACTCTTGATGAAAAACCATGAATCTCGTCCAACGGGATCAGTAGCACTTCCTGAAGCAAATGCTACAAATATTGATAGTCATCGAAACAATACACGTGGACGAGGGCATGGTCGTGGTCGAGGACGAGGCCGTGGCTATTTTAATCGAAACCAAAGCCATAATCAGAACCATAATTCTGGTCGTGGACAAGGTAATAATCGTGGTTGTGGCCAGAAAAGGAATAATTACCAACATTCACAAAGAAACAATGTCCACATACAAGATAAGGCCAAAGTGGCAAGGCATGACACTGGGACATCACAAAAATCTGATGGTTCATGTTATAGATGTGGTAGCACATGCCATTGGTCAAGGACCTATCGCACACCTGCACATCTTTGTCAACTTTATCAAGAGTCAATTAAAGGAAAAGGAAAGGAAGCAAACCTCATTGATAATGTTGAATTCACTCCGCTAAATGTTGCTGATTTCTGCAATGACATGGAAGACATTAACTAAAAAAAAAAATCTATTATTGTGTTAGTAAAACTGTTTTTCCTTCGTTTATTTTGCATGTAATGCCTTTCCTTCAATAAATGAACGTTCTTTTAATAATAATTATGATTATGTTTATTCACTTATTATTCCTTTCATATGTGAAGTTTAATATGAGTCCAACTGGAGCACAACACCAAGAAAAGATTGGAGATCTTTGTATAGCAGATAGTGGTAGTACACATACTATTCTGAAATCAAAGAAATATTTTTCAAAATTAGTACCAACAAAAACAATTATACATACAATATCAGGTCCTGCAGACTTGATAGAGGGAACCGGGAAAGCCCATTTTATATTACCAAATGGTACAAACTTTTGTATAGAAAATGCCTTATTTTCTCCAAAGTCTAATAGAAACTTATTAAGTTTCAATGACATATATTTCAAAGGATATGACACAAAGACTGTGACCATTGAAAATAAGAAATATATGTATATTATAGACAAAAGTCATGTGCTTGAAAAACTACCAACACTTGATTCCGGTTTGCATTATACATATATACATATGATTAAATCAAATATGGTAATCAAAGGAAAACATTGTGATCCTGGGACATTCAGTTTATGGCATGATAGGTTGGGCCACCCAGGATTAACAATGATGTGAAGGATAATTGAGAATACACATGGGCATCCATTGAAGGACCAAAAGTTCCCTCAATCCAATAGCATAAAACCATGTATATCTTGTTCCCTTGGAAAGTTAATTATAAAACACTCTCCAATGAAAGTTGAAAGGGAATCACCTAGATTTCTAGAAAGAATTCAAGGTGATATATGTGGACCGATTCACCCTCCATCTGGACCATTTAGATACTTTATGGTCTTAATAGATGCATCCAACAAATGGTCTCATGTTTGCCTATTATCAACTCGTAATATGGCATTTGCAAAGCTTCTTGCCCAAATTATTAAATTAAGGGCACATTTCCCTGATTATACTATCAAAAGAGTGAGACTTGATAATGCTGGTGAATTTACTTCACAAGCATTTAATGACTATTGTATGTCTGTCGGAATTATTGTTGAGCATCCAGTTGCTCATGTACACACACAAAATGGTTTAGCTGAATCACTGATTAAACGTCTCCAACTAATAGCTAGACCATTGATAATGAGGACCAAACTTCCTGTGTCTGTTTGGGGCCATGCAATCTTACATGCTGGATCATTGATACGCATAAGACCAAGTTCATATCATGTATATTCTCCAATACAACTTGCTTTCGGTCAAGAACCAAATATATCCCATTTGAGAATCTTTGGGTGTGCAGTATATGTCCCTATTGCACCACCTCAACGGACAAAAATGGGTCCTCAAAGAAGGTTGGGAATATATGTTGGTTATGAGTCAGTCTCTATTATAAGATATCTTGAACCATTAACAGGTGATGTTTTCACAGCATGCCTAGCAGATTGTCAATTTGATGAGGCAAATTTCCCATCATTAGGTGGAGAAAAGAAGATCATGGAAAAGGATGTGTCATGGCATGAGTCTTCTTTATCATATCTTGACCCTCGCACAAGGCAATGTGATATAGAAGTTCAAAAGATAATGCATTTCCAAGAAATGGCAAATCAATTACCTGATGCATTTACTGACACAAAAAGGGTGACTAATAGGGGTGTAAGTGAGCCGAGCTACTCGTGAGCTACTCGGGATCGACTCGTTAAAAGCTCGACTCGAGATCGAATTAAACGAGCCCGAGCCGAGCTCGAGCCTAAATATAAGGCTCGTTTATTAAATGAGCTCGAGCCGAGCTTCAATTAATGAGCTCGCGAGCCTAAACGAGCTTAAACGAGCCTCTCTCTCTCTCTATATATATATATACACACACACACACACATACATATACACACACACACATAGAGGCTCGTTTAGGCTCGATTAGGCTCGCGAGCCCACTAAATTGTTCATGAGCCGAGCTCGAGCTCGAGCCCGAGCTTCCTCAAATTAAACGAGCCGAGCTCGAGCTTTGTCAGGCTCGGGCTCGGCTCGGCTCGTTTACACCCCTAGTGACTAAATCATATATACCCGCTGTCAATGTTCCAGCTCGAATTGACATTCCACATGGACAATCTGATGATAAAGTCACTCAAGAGTCTAAAACACGCCTGAAGCGTGGAAGGCCATTTGGTTCTAAGGATAAGTACCCACGAAAAAGAAGAGGAGCAGAAAATGCACTAGATCATGAGGAAAGTGTTCCTGGAGAAACACGAATTATTCAAATTCCCCCAGGAAAAGAGGATGATGCACAAAATTATGGTCAGCCAAATAGAATATGTGACCAAAATGAAACTGACAGTATAAATGCAATATTATCTTATTCAGCTGCATGTGATATTATGAATGATGATCCTGAACCACAATCTGTCATTGAATGTCAAAGAAGAAATTATTGGGCTAAATGGAAGGAAGCTATGCAAGTTGAATTAAATTCTCTTAACAAGAGAAAGGTTTTTGGGAACATTATCCTCACACCTGAAGTTGTGAAACCATTAGGATATAGATGGATCTTCGTACGAAAAAGAAATGAGAAAGACGAAATTGTAAGATACAAGGCCAGGCTTGTTGCTCAAGGTTTCTCTCAAAGACCTGGAATTGATTATGAAGAAACTTATTCACCGCTAATGGATGCAACCACTTTCAGATATTTAATCAGCTTGGCAGTATCTAAAAATTTAGAGATGCGTCTTATGGATGTTGTTACAGCTTACCTGTATGGATCACTTGATAGTGATATCTATATGAAAATCCCTGAAGGATTTAAAATGCCTGAAGCGTTAAGTACAAAACCCAAAGAAATGTATTCTATAAAATTACAAAGATCTTTGTATGGTTTAAAGCAATCTGGGCGCATGTGGTACAATCGTTTAAGCGATTATTTGACAAGTAAAGGTTATAAAAATAACACTATTTGTCCATGTGTATTTATTAAGAAAACAACATCTGGATATGTGATCATAGCAGTCTACGTTGATGATCTGAACATCATTGGAACGAATAAAGAAATTCTTGAAGTGATTGAACTTTTAAAGAAAGAATTTGAAATGAAAGATCTTGGAAAAACCAAATATTATCTTGGTTTACAGATTGAGCATATGCCTAACGGAATACTTGTGCATCAATCAAATTACACAGAAAGAGTCTTGAAACGTTTCAATATGGACAATGCAAATCCTTTAAGCACTCCAATGGTTGTTAGATCATTAAATATTGACAAGGATCCATTTCGTCCATGCGAAGAAAATGAAGAAGTCCTTGGTTCAGAAGTGCCATATCTAAATGCAATTGGAGCTCTTATGTATCTTACCAATTGGACTAGACCTGACATTTCTTTCGCAGTAAACTTGCTAGCAAGATTTAGTTCAGCCCCAACAAAAAGACATTAGAATGGAATCAAACATATTTTTCGATACCTTCGAGGAACTAGTGATTTAGGGTTATTTTACCCTAAGATTCAAAACAAGGTTTGATTGGTTATGCAGATGCAGGTTATTTGTCCGATCCTCATAAAGCTAGATCTCAAACTGGATACGTATTCATGAATGGAGGTACTGCAATTTCCTGGCGTTCTCAAAAGCAAACACTTGTTGCCACATCCTCAAATCATGCTGAAGTAATTGCACTAAATGAAGCTAGTAGAGAATGTACATGGTTAAGATCAATGACACAACTAGTTTTAACTTCATGTGGACTTGAAAAGGATATATGTCCAACTTTAATATATGAAGATAACTCAGCATGTGTCGCTCAAATGAAAGAAGGATATATCAAGAGCGACAGGACAAAACATATACCTCCAAAATTTTTTGAGTACACTCAAGAGCTTATAAAGAACCATCAAGTTGAAATCAAATATGTTCAATCCAATAACAATGCAGCAGACCTTTTTACGAAGGCACTTCCTACTGCAATATTCAGGAAACATGTTCATGGCATCGGAATGCGACATGTGCATAGAATATAATGTGACAGATGTCTAAATAAGGGGGAGTAAACTATACACTGCACTCTTTTTCCCTTCGCTAAAGTTTTTTCCCATTGGGTTTTCTTTAGCAAGGTTTTTAATGAGGCAGTACTTCAAGGTTGAACTCTAATTTGAAATGATGTCATCCAAGGGGGAGTGTTGTAAATAATTGAATGACAACATTTCATAATGTCAAATGTGTAAGAGTTATTTTCAACTCTTATGATAAATATGTCAAATATGTGTAAGAACTCATTAATTATGTCTAGTGATTAACTAGTATAAATAACACTATCACATATGTAAAAGATACACCAATTTGAATATTTTATATAAGTTATCAAATTCTCTCCAAATCTCCTTTCTTCTTTCTTCTTTCTTAAAGGTTCTTAGTTTAGTTTTACTAATCTTCTTTTAATTACATCAAATTTATAACAATATATATATATATATATATATATATATATATATATATATATATATATATATATATATATATATATATATATATATATATATATATATATATATATATATATATATATATATATATATATATATATATATATATCAATTTTAAATTGTTTTGTCATAAAATGCTTCTAGGTTGTTCATGCTTTGTATATATATTTATTGATTACAGAAGGAAGATGATGAACGGAGGACTTACACACGACCCTTCAGTGTCTTCCCCTCTTTACAATACCATCATCACTAACGCCTAACGGTCCCCCCTCCCCCTTCTTTCCAACTACCACCTCCCTCTCCTATCTGTCCCTCTTGCTAATACCCGTCAAAAGGTTCGCTCCCGTATCATTCTATCAAACTCCTCCAGAATGAGGCACGATGGTCTTCTCTCTGTCTCCAGAAACACATCCAGCAAAATAATCCCGTCAACTTACATCACCTCCACTTCATTCGTCATTGATCCCTCTTACGCCGCCGACCACAAACCCCTTGTCGGGAATGGCTCTCCTTTATCATTCCGTCGTTTATCCAGAACCCGCTCTGGAATCTCCACACTTATACGCTCCTTTCTAACAGTCATATCAATCCCTGCTATCATTCCGACCTTCCGGTGGCTGACTTTGCCATCCCAGCTCTCACTAACGCCGTCGCTCGGCCGGAAAGTGACGGGCACATTGTTTGGAAACCGAAGAGGACGCGTGAGCTTTGCGGTGCAGTATGACCCACGATCCACGCCTGTACTGATCATTGAGCTGGCGGTATCCACGGCGGTGCTCGTGAAAGAGATGTCTTCAGGGCTGGTAAGGATCGCTCTTGAATGCGAAAAACAACAGTCGCGGTTGGGTGCGCGTGGCAGAGAAGGCAAGCTGTTCAACGAACCCACATGGACGATGTATTGTAACGGAAGGAACTGTGGATACGCGTCTTCAAGGGCGTGCTCAGATTCCGACTGGCACGTGTTGAGCACGGTGCAGAGTGTCTCGGTGGGAGCTGGTGTGATACCAATGGTGGAAGACGGCAGAAAGAGAAACAGTGGTGGTGAGTCGGAGGGAGAGTTGCTGTACATGAGAGCGAGGTTTGACCGAGTCGTTGGGAGTCGGGACTCGGAAGCTTATTATATGATGAACCCGGATGGTAACGGAGGGCCTGAACTCAGTATATTTCTACTCAGGATATAAGTCAAAATCTAGTAATGTCAAAAGTCTTCCAATTTATTATCTTTTTATCATATAAAAGTCTTTGAATTCGCAAATTTTTATAAATAATTTAGCAAGCTTGATGGTAAATTCGACTGTAAACTTTAGATTTTGGCGTGGATTGTTTAAATTTGATGGCGTTTGAGTGTATGTAAATTGAATGGTTTGCCTGTCTAAATGTAAAGAGATAAAAATTCACATATAATAGCATTGATTCAAGAATTCACATTATTTTCTTTATTTTAAAGAACATAGTGATTTAACTCATTCGAGTTCGTTGTTGACCCATGACGTTTTCCGCATTTTACATGCAATATAGTTTTCACGTTTGCCATTAGTGTTGACTGTTGAGAGTATTATTTTTCTTTACAATTTTATTCCTACCACTACTAGAAAAATAAAAATAGGTATTAGCGACGGAATAATCCGTCGGAAAATACTAACATGTTACTGGCAAATCTCCAACAGGTTAAGAAAAACATATTACAACTATTTTAACGACCCATTTCTAACGGTTAGCGACAGAAAAACATTCGTTGGTGATCCGTTACAATGTTCTGACGGTTTACTGACAAAAGTAAAAAAAAAAAATAGATTTCGTCGTCAATATGTTGTTATATTATAAAAAAATTTTGATACCGGCCAAATTGAATTGTATACCCGGATATTTGTCCTATTTACTAGAGTTGTAAATCCGATCCATTTTTTTTTTTTTTTTTCTCTTCAGGTGAATTGAAACCTAATTTACCCTTCACACGATCTAAGACACTTCGTCAGCTACGATTTACGCACCAACTTCAACATTTGATTTGGAGGGCCAGAAATAGAATATGTATAAAAATCGGTGAACATGGGATCATAACTAAAATTTTATATTTTTGGGGCTGATAGTATAAATTTAAAGTAGAGAGACTATTTCTAACAAAAATAAAAATAAAAATAGAGGAGGCCACAACCCCTTGCCACTATAAAGCTCCGCCCTTGCCTTCATGCTACAAGCTCAAAGCACCAATTTAGATCAAATCATGTGCATAGTTGTGAATCGTAGTAACAAATCATTAATTATAATTGGAGAAGTAGTTCATGTTTTGTTATTAAAATTTACAAATTACTATGAAATGTCTATATCTTGTCTTCCTCTACAAAATAACAAGGTATCCAACCACACGGTTGTCCTAAACCTCCTTTGTTTCATGAAACAACATTCAATATCACAATTTCGAATTACTAAGACCTGTTTTTGAAGTTTTTAGTCCACTCTATGATTTGATTTCAATATTTGTGTTATTTTCACGATCACAATTGCTTTCTTTTTAAATCTATATATATATATAGTAATAGCTGATGAAATATCTGAGAAGTAAGTGGTTATTGTTCATCTTATCAAAATTCCTTATAACCGCTTGCTTTTTAATGTATGGTTCTTTTTATACTCATTTCATTTTTTATGAAATTAGATGAGAACAATTCTTATGTATGATGGACTAAACTTTCTTGGATGAAAGATGGAGAAAATATTACATAGACTTACAAAGAACATGGTGTTGGTTATATGATGGATACACTTTCTTGGTTACTAGAACAACCGCACAAGTCTCTCTATTTCTTACTAATACATGAAAGTAGGTTGCTATGGGCTATGACTTGGATCATTTGTCTTAATAGATTGTTGCTATCAAGGAGACTCTTGCATGGTTCATGGAGCTTCAGGTTCTCTCATGTCATTCATAGTATCAAGTGTATGAATCAAAAAGACACGAACGAAACAAAAAAATAGAGCACTTCAATGCTACATGTATACACATTTCTTTTATCCTTTTCTTCAGAAGTATGTTCATGTTTCTTCTTTTTAGTTGTTTTTTATATTCACAAGTTTTATTTCAAATTGTTAATTAAATTCATTAGTATCATTCTTGACTTCTTTTTGTGAAATTTTCAGCCCCACCAAAGGGATGCGACAAACTTGTTAGCAATGGTTGTCCAAGCCTATCATGATATGATATGTATTATAACCTTTTATTTTTCATTGGAATCCTGGTAAGTACATAAGGTTTTCAACACACAGTAATATATTTAATATGTTTAATTATCAAACAATTAACCCGATTATCCATCCTTGTTTTCTTCTTTATTCTTCCCTAAGAGTCATCATAATCATCGTTGCTGACAATATTGTTATATGGATTTCTCCGCAATACGTGCCAGTAGGTATTCTTTCTATTTTCATTTATAAGGATCTATCCTAAGGACCATCTTAATCATCATTACTAACAGTACTGTTACAGGGATTTCTCCGAAGTACCTGTCAGTAGGGTAGAGTACATCAAATAGGCACGAAGTCCATCACCCACATGTTATAGACTTGCATGTGTTCCACAAGACTGTCAACAAATAGTCTGGTGGTCGTCACTTATACTTTGTTAGGTAACTACATCAATGGCACACTAGTACCATTCCTACATCATTAGTACACTAGTACCATTTCTACATCGTTAGTACACCAGTACTGTTAAATTCGTGACATCATATTTTTATTTTCATCATTTATCGTACTATGGCATCTTATTAGCTTCATCTCTCATTATACTATGGTATCTTAAATCTCCTTAATCTTCTCATTACCCTTTATTACCCAATTGAAAATACATATACAACATAAGTCATATAAAATTTATCTTTATAATATTTCATCTATCACATAACATCTTTGCACATAAGCACATATATCATTCAATTATCTAAATACTTCATATATATGCGTAAGATGAAAGTAACTATGCACTTATATGTTAAACTAGATGATTGAAAAGTCTAGCAACTATTCGCTTAAATGCTTAGCTTTTCCTTCGATTAGACCTAGGTTTATATCACTAAATCTTAGTCTTATATTACTGGTGACTAATGATAGGCTAAATTCCTTACTAATCCCAATGTCTACATCAAAATCTATCAAGTAAGGAACAACCAAGTATGATCATATCGAAGATGAGGTCCTTTTGGTATATAAAGTATACTGTTTGGAAATCTCACTTTAAACACTTCACTAAGTCTAGCCTAGACATCACTCCCGTAAGTAGATCAATCATTATAATGATTTTGGAATCACTGATAAATATTAAATATAGGTTCATAATAACGACTATGACTAATTATAAATTACACTTAAAGGAGAGTAAGTGTAGCTAAACTTATAGTGTATTCTGACGAAAACAGGGAATTAAGCGGACAAAACTCTGATCCAAGAACTTTTAATCGTCGACTCTCTAACCCCATAGGGCTTCGCCGAATTCGTCGAAAACTAGGGAGAAAAAGGCCAAGAGACACAAAGGAGTACCAGAGAGGTTCTAGAGGAAATGGATGATAATGAGCTGTATTTTCGAGGTTATATAGAGGGTTGGAAAACATGTGTATGCCGCACACTTTGTGAGGTGGGTGACATGACTCCATACATAGTCTGACACATGGTGAAAATCCAGGGAGTGTCAGTGTGCGCCGCACACCTTTTCGCCGCTTCTTCAAAATTCATATATTCTTCATATAAGTTCCGTTTTCGATGTTCTTTATACCTACGTGTAGCTATCGACGAGATCTACAACTTTTATTTAGACTCTATCGGATTATTTTGACTTTATTTTTTAAGTTATATTTTTAATATGCTTAGAATGTTCAAGTCCGTTAAAAATTCATAACTTTCTTGTTCGACGTCCGTTCTCGAATGTCTTTACATTGACGGACTCATACTTACGAGATCTTTGATTTTAGTTTAGATTTTCGGCTAAAAATCAACCTTTCTAAATTTCGATACCAATGATGCACATTAATGTGCTAAAACTTCGAAAAATCATAACTTTATCTCACGAAGTCATATTTAGTCGTTTTCTATATGCATGAATTCGCTTTAACAAATACTACGACTTTGGTTTAGATTGATTAGGCTAATAATCAAACCATCTAAAATTCGCTTTTTACGACGCGCATAGTTCTATCGGTTTAATCGCGAAACTTTGATGAAACATAACTTCTTCATACGAAGTCAGATTTGTGAGCTCTTTATATGTACTAAATCATTGTCACACATACTATAAAATTAGTTAAGATTATTTACCCTAAATAATCTTCTTTCAAAAATTCATTTTATTGCTTATTCTATATATATATATATATATATATATATATATATATATATATATATATATATATATATATATATATATATATATATATATATATATATCGTTTAACCTAAATCTGCAGGCGTTACAACTAGATCCAACAATATTTAAATATATATGCATGAACATATGCAAACTACATAAACCAGATGCTCTTTAAATTTTTAAAAATCAACATATATTTCTTTTTATTTGAATTTGGTGAAGTTTTTGGCAAGAAACAATGTGAGAAGACACAACTATAAGAATTTATAACAAAAAAGTTGACACGTAAATCAACTACTTTAATGTATATCCTGGTAATTAAAATCATTTGTTAGATCAGCGACAATATAAATCCTGGTCCACGAACGGAGTGATAAAATATGAATACAAATTGTAGCAATTTTCAAATGTGATTAGGTGTATTAGAATTGGAAAAAGTACGCACGCATGCATATCGGGCATGCCTTTTTGCTTTCCATGGTTCATAAGTTGATGAGCTGATTGTATTTCCTAATATAATAATGTAAAAAAGGGATGTAATCAATTAATACAAATAAAAAGCTATGTATCTAAATAGAGTTGAGCTCCAAACCCAGAAACTCGGTCTAGAACCGAAATCGAAACAGGATGGGTGTGGTGAATATTTTTCACTTTTCCGCTTTTACTTCCCCTAATAATTAGTTTGCCGTAATTTTTGCACTCTTGTCATTTTGAAGTAAATGAACTGATAATATGATTTTTTTTAGTTTTCTTGAATGTAAAGTATTTGTATGAGAGTAATGTGTTAAACTTTGTATAACTGATTTGTGAAAATAGTTTGAGAGTTTCATAAATTATACATATTATAATTTATATGTGTGTTCTGCTTGATATGTAATATTCATGAAAATATCCCTTTTTTTCGACATGTTACAAATGGAATATGGATATGGTTGAAATAACTTTTACATTCGTGTGTGTGTGTGTGTGTGTATATATATATATATATATATATATATATATATATATATATATATATATCTATCTATATCTATGTGTGTGTGTGTGTGATATCTCCAAAATCACGGCCAGAAAAGACCGGTTTGTTTATGCTTTGTTTAAAAATCAGAGTAACATTTTAAATAAAAGTGTTGCGGAATTTATCCCAAAACAATAACATGATAAAGATTTATCAAAAGCATTTCCATAGGGATGTATTTCATTAAAAGACTCGGGATGTCATGTTCGTACAGATCAAAAGCATAAACAGGACAATACAAGCCTTACTACATTATTTCATATCTACAGGCCTATATCCGTAATCCCTCGTCCAAACATCATATATATGCTCAAGCGCCACTACCTGTAATACATAAAACTGAGTGGGTCAGGCTTGGGAGCCTGGTGAGCACATATGGTTTTCAACCCACAATAAATAAGTTTATTAATTTCATCAATCAACAATAACCCGATTACCCGTTCCCGTTATCCTCATTTTACGTCCCTAAACACCTATCATAAGGGACCTAGCCTAAGGATCATCATCGGGACGGACACTACTGCTAAGGGGATTCCTCAGCAATAAATGTCCTAATAGGCAACCATGTGGGGGATGGAGTATATCTGGTGAGCACACAGTTCAAATAAACACCTACAGGTTGCGAGCCTGCTAGTGTTCCATTGGACTGTCTAGAATAGTCTGTGGTCGTCATCTATACTCCGTTAGATGACTGGATCATCAATAACATCTATAACGAGGCCTCTCATTATTTTATTTTGTCACACAACAACTATTACATCTACCCATGTTTTACCCAACACATTTTGTAGATATAAAATACATATACAGTTTAAATATTTGAAAACATGTATAAAACGTTCATCCAGCATAGATAGCAAGTATTCAGATAATATTCACACATAGCACGTAATTTATATTAAATACTTCATATCTATGTGTAAACTGAAAGTAACTATGCACTCACCTGAAAAGGTGGTGATTCCGAACTCAGACAGCGCTTCGCTTCTTAAAAAGAATTTTTTTTGACGAAACCTAGTATTATTACCACTAGAGTTTAGTTTATTATTCGTTGAGACTAATCAATAGTCCAACTATTATTATTATTATATAAGCGTCAAAAAAATACTTATATAACCCATAATAATAGTCCAAGTATTTATTATATGTTCTTAATAACGTTAATATAATTAAATAAAAACTATATTAAAAATAGCGTAGGCGTAGCTCACTTACAACGGGTTTTATTGAAAACCAAGATTTGCTTGGAGCAGCGTTTCCGAGCCGAAAAGCTCTTCTTCTCGGAGCCGTCGAGCACCCAGGGGCTTCCGCCTCGTGCTAGGGAGGTTCCCTAGGCTTTTCGGGGGATTTCAGGGCTAGAGAGAGGTTCTAGAGAGAGAGTAAAGAGAAGAAAGAATGGGAAAGGTGTGATGAAAATGAGGGTGGGAGATGTGGTATTTATAGGGTGAAAATGGCTGAACTTGGTGCCACATGTCACCATCTAGTGGCAAGACTTGGGGAGAAAGCAATGGCCAAGATTGTGCCACATCACCCATTTTCGCACAGCATACTTCCGACTTCTAAAATCCGTAACTTTCACATACGACCTCTGTTTTTGACGTTCTTTATATCCACGCGTAGGTAAAAATAATATCTACAACTTTAATTTTGACTCCATCGGCTAATTCTCGACCGATCTTAAATTTAACAGTACGAGGCGTTTAGACTGTTAAATGACCGCGAAGAATTCGTAACTCCTTCATACGGACTCCGTTTTCGTCTGTCTTTTTACTGTTGAGTTCCTATTAATGAGATATTCAACTCTCATTTAGGTCGCATAAGCCAAAAACCACTCGAACTAAAATTCGAGTTTCGGGCTGTACACTGCTAAGCCGAATCTTAGAAAAATCATAACTTCTTTATACGAAGTCAGATTTGGGCGTTCTTTTTATGGATTTTCTCGGTTTAACATATTCTACGACTTTCATTTAGATCACTAAGGCTAAATCTTGCTCTATCATAAATTCACTTTTTACGCTTCCCGGTGTCGTGTCGGTTCCGTCGCGAAACTTCGACGAGTCATAACTTCTTCGTTATAACTCAGATTTCGGTGTTCTTTATATGTACGGACACCTTGTGACATATACTACAACTTGGTTCAAATTATTTATTCTAAATAATATTTTGTCGAAAAGTCATTTTCGACCCTATTATCTCTAAATTGACTAGCCCGGATCTACGGGCGTTACAATATGTGTGTATATATATATATATATATATATATATATATATATATATATAATATAATATAAAAGACATTCCGAAAAATAATTTTACCCTAAGCCCACATCCAAACAAGGAAAAGGTAATAAAGCGAATTATTAGTCTTAAGCCCTTTACATCTTATATATATATATATATATATATATATATATATATATATATATATATATATATATATATATATATATATATATATATGATTTTTACAAAACATAAGTTTAAAAGAGTTTATAAAACATTTAAAAGAGTTTATTAATATTTAAAAGCGTCTCAGTGACTTAATGTCGTTTTGGAAATATTTATAAATTATTTAACCGTAACACAATATTCTTGTGTTAGATTTGTATCCCCCCCCCTAAAAGAATAAAAAAAATAGTAAAAACGCAGGGGTATGAACTCATCCTTTGCAAGTTTGCAGTTGCAGATACGGTGTAGTAGAGATAAATCCACAAGTTAAAACTCATGATAAAGGCCTAATCCTAATTTATATTAATATAAAATTATGTATAAATTAGAGAATATGATGAAGTTTAAAGTGTTAAACAATACTTAATTATTGTAAAAAGACTTACAATAATCCTTAGAATAGTTTTTCGTGTTCTTCATGAAATCTAATATATTTTGGTGTTTTTGGCCCAAAATAAGAAGATTGGAAGGTGTTTTTGTAATGAAAAAAAGATCAAGGAATGATACTTGCAAGATTCTAAGAACCAATTGATTTTCGCATGGAATTCATGAGAAAGAAGTGATTTTGCATGTTCTTGAGGAGAGAGGGGAGGTTTTTGGTTGAACTTCTTGAGAGAAAAGGTTGAGATTTCGCCTGATATGTGTAAGAATGATGATAGTTTTCGGTTCTACTATATATATAAGGATCATAAAGTGTGGCGATTAATGGTTTTCGGCCGAGAACAAAAACCAAGGTAGAGTTTTTCGGCTGGGAACTCAAACCGAGAGGATAACCACTCTTCCCGAGGAGATAAGGCTTATAGAACCAGCCTCACACATTTACGGTCAGAGGGTTCTCGGTTGTAAACGGTTTGAGGTTTGAGCCTTCGGTCCGAGGGAATAGCCTATGCAAAGTTTTCGGTCCGAGAGAAGAAAAGAAGTCTGCGAGGGTTTTCGGTTGGAGCGAGAATCCTCAGATTTTTGTGTGTTTCAACTTCTAATTTCTACAACACTTTTACTAAATGTTTAAATGTATCAAAAATATTAATTTATATTTATTAAACTAACAAATCAATAAGTTTGACTTTAATTTGATATTTTGACTTTTATTGACTTTTACATGATAGAAAATAATGGGTTGTTACACATCCCGTGGAATGTATCGAGTACGGAACAGATCCCTGAACTGATCCAATGTAACCGCAACTCTCTGCTCATTAGAATGTGACCCAGTAATCAACCTCCACCAATCCTATGCTTCGGACCTCATCAGGTTCAGAGCACACTTGACCTTCTGGTCAACAAGGCAGGAACAAGTGAAGAAACATCCCTCCACATCAGACAGCCACCTCATGGATACAATCGGATCCTGAACACAATCGAAAGTCGGGAGCTTCATGTTATCAAAGTCCCGATACTGAAAAGCCCAACCTGTCCCCATACCTGCAGCCGCTACAGCCGTGGAGGCTACAGCAACCCCAATCTCAGTAATGGTTGCGTATCTGTCATCAAATACCCTATTATGGCGATCTTAATAGACCCAAACATCTCCAGAATCCGATCCCAGACTATCTTAATCACCTCCTCTCAAATGATCTCCCTAATGTGATCCTCTATCAATGCTGGCCTATCCTGGCTGCCAGCTCCTGATCCTGACCCGGATCCGACCTCAAATCGCCTCGTAGTCACCACACCGAAAATATACCAGAAAGATATTAGATATTTCGTGCAACAACGGAAAACCAACAACCAACAAAACTCTTGGGATTGTGGCTTCCTTGATACACATAAAGGTCTTGTGCTTTCTGTAGTACGGGCCCATACTACCCTCCTGTAACGAACAGAATTTCAACAAAATTTAAACTTTTCAAAAACATGCCAATTCATTAAGTTATTACAAAAAGGTTTTTAATACATTTATTATCAGAGCATTCCCAGCTCCATATCATAAAACATAAACACGAGGAGCGGTACAATCACGCCTTCGCCTTGCCACGGTCTCCTGAAGAACCTGAAAAACATTAAACCACAACTGTAAGCCCGAAAGCTTAGTGAGATGCCCCCAAAATACCAACCACCTATACCATACACATAACATGCTATATCATAACGAATCGCAGAACAGCCATGCATATCGGGTCTACTGTGGGACTGGTCCGCCGTATCGAGCCTTCAGTCGACCTGGTCCACCCTCCGAGTCCAGTCATGTCCCTCGAGTCTGCAGTGTGGTTGGTCCGCCCGCACCGGGCCTTCAACCCACCTGGTCCACTCTCTGAGTCTACAGTATGACTGGTCCGCCTGCATTGGGCCTTCAGTCGGCCTGGTCCACTCTCCAAGCCTCAGCACGTCTGGTCCGCCCTCGTGGGGCCTACATCTTATCCGGACCGCTCGCTGGGCCTTCAGAACAACCGGTCCGCCCTGGGTATCTTGGCCTACAGCACAAAGCAGGACCCGCCTCAACCCAACTCCAGTCCAAACAACCATGTGCACATAACATACAATCATATAATAGTTCATAGTCCACAAACTGATCAAACAGATCACATAACATATCATTACCCTAACCGGGATACCGACCTAACCGGTCACTAGCATAGCATCACTCCACATATCGGGAAATCGACCTTAACCAGGTCTCTATCATATACCATCCTCGCTACTAGGATGCAGACATATCAAGCAATAACATAACAACCATATCCGAATCTCAATCCAATAAAGGGCCAACCTTGGTGCCTTAGACCCTATCGATATAGTGAGGATAACTCACCTCGCAACTGCTGACTGAAAAGATAAGATCACGCTGCTGCAACCTCCGACCCGAACTCCCACACTGTCAATACCCAAAAGACTGAATCCAATAAATACTAATAATTACCCTTGGAAGTCAACTGGTCAACCCTTGGTCAAAGTCAAAGTCAAAGTCTACCCCTGACTGACTTTACTCGCCGAGTCAACCCGATGACTCGCCGAGTCCCCATACACAGAACCTCCTTCAATTCGCGACTTAACTCGCCGAGTCATCCCTTGACTCACTGAGTCACAGCCTTCCCAGAAGAAACTTGGACCCTACGACCAGACTCGCCGAGTCTACGACTATCTTCAACCTACTCGCCGAGTTGTTCTTCCAACTCGCCGAGTTCCAGGCCATCTTCATCCAACTCGCCGAGTCCACCCATGTGACTTTCCGAGTACCACCAGGTCTGAATCCATACAGAGGCTTTCCAAGCCATGCAGATGATCCAAACCATAGATCTATCCCTCCTAAGGCCATCCATCACGTAAAGTGGAAAAATTTACGTGAATCCAAAGAGATCTAGGCATTTTACCCTCTAGGGTTAGGGTTTGGGATATGATGGCTTCACCAATCACTCAAGAACAGAGACTTTAATGCACTTAAGACCCTCTCCACTCCAAATCTGAGGTAGCAACCTCAGATCTATTCTTCAAACTCAAGATACCACAAGCTAAGCCTCCCATACATTCCAAGAATCATGAATCTAGAAGAATAACAGCCCAAGAACAAGATTATACCTCAAAAGGTAGCCCCAACAGCAATGAAATCCGAATCCAAGCAAAGCCCCTTGCTCCAAGCCTCCTAACTCCCCAAGATCTTCCTTTAAATCTCATTTCCAAGGTTCAAATGCACTCCAATCCTTCACACTTGCGTTTTCTAGGGTTTTCTGGTCTCAAGGGAAGGTAAGAAGACTAGGAAGAGGGCATAATGTCCTTTATATAGGGCTTATCCTCAGAAATTAGGGTTTTCTCCACTCAGCACCAACTCGCCGAGTCCACCCGCCGACTCACCGAGTTGGCCACTTAACACGCGACCAAAATCGTGACCATACTCGCCGAGTCCACCCATGGACTCGCCGAGTTGCCCTTCAAATTTACACTTTTAGCCCTTCAACTCTACTCTTGATATTCCGGGATGTTACACCTCCAAACCTACCCATATTTTTCGCAAGTATCTTCGCAACGCCCTAACAATATACATATGCATGGCGAGCGCTCAATCCTCACTCCTAGAGGAAGGCTAATATCTCGTAACTGCCCGACTAACCCCGCACAACTCACCCATGAAACTTCCACCAACCCTGCAACACTCATGTATGCTAGTCATACATAACGATGGACCCTATAGACATGCGAATATCTGATCCTTCCCAAAGCCCTTAATCAGAAAAAAATAGGAAATAATGCCAAACCAAACATTCTCAAGCTATAAGATCTTAATTATGTACAACTATGATGCATACAATAAGCAACTACAATAATGATGTCAATTTCATATAAGGAAAAACCCTAGGCTATCAGGCATCATATAATCAGGCAATTCTATCATGCAATTCCTAAAAATCCCTAGCCTAGAACTAGCATGTTGTTCTAACATATCATAATATCTAATATCCGCATGGTATTTTTGGGTCTACTTATTGGCTCCGACTGATCGTACACTCTACATCCCCCTTTAGTATTTTGAAAATCATTTTGAAAACCTTTTCCTTAGTTTGAGACTAGATTCATATGAGTGTTCCTCCAATTCACTCAAACTAAGGCTCTAATACCAACTTGTAAAACCCATAAAAATCATGCCAATTTAAAACTTTTTAAATCATTAAAAACCAATAATTATTACAAATTTGTTTTCAAAATGGTTTCATGTCAGAGTATCCCAGAATCAAATTAAAAATATAAGGAGGTGCACGATTAACCCTTCGCCTTCGCACGATCATCTGAAGTACCTGAAACAAAATCAACAACTGTAAGCCCGAAGCTTAGTGAGTTCCCCTAAAATACCAACACCATACAAACCATAATTCTATCATATAAACATATAAACAACATGCATAATGAGGCATCAGAATGACTGGACCGCCTCGCAAGGATACCATTCTATCTGGACTGCTCTTCGAGCTATCGGCACGTCTGGGCTGCCTCTCACGGCCTTCAGCCTATCTAGACCGCTCGCAGAGCCTTTGGCCTGACTAGTATGCCTTAACCAGGTTTGCAGTTTATCTGGTCTGCCCTGGGTATGTTGGCGCAATCACAAAGCATGACTGCCTCAACCCAACCCCCAATTAACCAATCATGTGCACATAAATATCATACACTAGCTAGCATGTACAAATATTCATACAAATCCAATAGATTATTAACATAGCATCATCCTATATACCAGGATACGGACCTAACCGGTCACTAACATAACATCATCCTATATACCAGGATACCGACCTAACAGGTCACTAAGCATATCATCATGCAATAACCAGGATAACAATAAAAAAAAAGGGTCGGCATTGGTGACTTCGACCCTGTTAGTATAGTGATGACAACTCACCTCATAAGTAACTCGAAATGATAATGTCAAACTTCACAAATATAGCTCCAAACTCAAACACCTACATCCACCAATGATCCACTTCCATAAATTTTCCAAATTACTAAAATACCCCCAGAAGTCAAACTGGTCAACCCTTGGTCAAAGTCAAAGTCAACGGTCAAGGTCAATAGTCCATGTTGACCCAACCCATCAAGTATAGCCACTGACTTGTCGAGTTTCTTCAGAACTCAAAGAATCGTGAAACCCCTAGTTGACTCGCCAAGTTTCTAGATAACTCATCGAGTCCATGCAATGTCCAAAATGTTGGGAAAACGCTAACCAACTCGTCAAGTTTCCCCTTCAACACACCCAGATCATGCAAAATCCAGAAGGCGAGAAACCTTCATTCAAATCTTCAAGTTGACTATGCAACTTGTCGAGGTCCTTTAGTCTATTTCTCATTCAGATGCTTTTAAGTGAAACCAAAGCTCCAAACTGTAGATCTAGGCTCCTAGGGTGTTATTATCACGTAAAGTTTCTAACTTTACGTGCATGCAAAGCTACATGAGGCTAAAACACTCATAGCTAGCCTTAGAAGAAGGTTTTGGACATGAAGGAGGGACAAAATTTCATAAAGATTGGGGCTTTATGTCCATAAGGGCCTTGAGGAGTCTAGATCTAAAACCATACCCTTGTGACAAGCTCAAATCCAAAAGTGACTCTATTTTACACCAAAAAGCCCATATTCCAACATAAGAAGAGATCTAAGAAATGGAAGGCCAAGTTAAAGACTTTTTACCTTCTATTGGATGCCAACACGATGTAGATAATGGATCTACAAGCTTCTCCTCGTTCCAAGCTTCTTAATCTTCAAGCTCCTTCAACAAATGCACCAAAAACACATTTTTAGCCTCTCATACACTCAAGAATAGGGTTTAGATCGATTAGGGTTGCTTCTAGCTATCAAAAGGTGGTAAGGAGGCTGGAAGAAGGACTTAAGGTCCTTTAAATAGGATGCAAACCCTAAAATTAGGATTTTCAAACACAATCTCTACTCGTCGAGTTGGGTCCTCCAACTCGTCGAGTAGGTCCTAAAGTTCACGCTGGTTGACTAATCTCTACAAGATGAGTTAAGGCCTCCAACTCGTCGACTAGGCTTCCTTATCTGCATGAAAATCCCTAAAATCTCATTCCTGGAAATCGGGATGTTACACTATGTACTCACCAAGTTCCCAACCTGACCCACTCGGTTTATTTGTATCACAGGTGTCAATACGAATCTACATTACACTGAGAGATTAAAGGAGATGTAGATCACTAGTGTAAATGAATGTAAGGTCTGTTTATGCTTATGTTTCAGTATTGGCGATGACATCCCAAAGTTTTTAATATAAGAAAATACATTTCTTCGGAAATGCTTTGATAGTATAGTTATCATGTTTTTCTAGAAACAAATTTTGCAATATTATTCTTTAAAATGAATAGTCTGATTTTCAAATAAGCGTAAATAAAAATTTTAAAATGACCGTGAATTTGGCGATGTCACAGTTCGTATTAGAGCATTAGTTTAAGTGAACTAGGAATTTGTAGGAAATTTCTAGACTTAAACTTAGAATGTTAAGTGATGATCGTGAGGAGTGTGTTTAATATATTTTAGGTAGTACACCTGAATAGACACAAGCACTAGCTTATTTAGGGAAGATGCATAAATTGATTTTATGTGCTAACTGATTTATGATGCTTTATGATACCATTATTTGATCGGATCTATGGTCTGTTGCCGACTGGATCTGGAAATTTTATGTGTTCAGATTTCTAAATGTTTAACTACGATATTAGAACTAACATGTAACCTTTTGGAGTAATAAGGAGGATCACATGCCTAAACCTTCTCTATATTAAATTTGTTGTCTTGAACAACTATTACGGTGTATGGAACGACATGATAAGGACTCATAGCGGATTGAGCAAATAAAGGAAAAGAGAAGGCTTACGATAGCAAATGATACCTATCAGAAGATATCGAAAGATTAGTATCTTACCTTTATAATACGTCTGATAAAATAACAGTACATCTAGAGGAGTACGGTATGTCCGAAGTACACCTTTTATTGGCGGGATGATAAAACGATTGGTGTAATTCCTGAAGTTGTCCCATCGTCCGACATTTCCACCACCAACCGAGTTGAAGAAAAATTGATGATTGAAGATACACATGGAAGGAGTCCTAGTAGAGTTTAAGGAAAATTTTATGATTGTTTGGACACATTCGTATTTGTTAAAATTGTTTTTGTGATAATAACTTGGAGAAATACAAGAAAATACTTAGGACGAGTATGATTAGTTGTGAAAGGTAGTAGAGGCCTATACTAATGGAAGCACAGGACTCGCAATTGGATCAGGGAAATTCACAAGGTTACCAAGGCACTAGTAATTGATTTTGTTTTGTTAATGTGTGTCGTTACCATTGTTTCGGTAATAACTAAGAAGATGATTGTTATTCCGACCCTAGTGGTCATATCAAATTAAGTTTGACTAATATGAGTGTTTTATGTGGTTCAGAGAACCAAGTTCGATGTAGCATCTGACTTAAAGCCAGAGGATTGAACTGAAAGATAATCGAAGCATCGCAATCACCATGAAAGTAAGAAACTTGTAGCTAGAAATGCTACATGCTAGAATATGATTATATCACACTAGAGCATGAAGGAAGGTATATTCCGTTCTGGAATTTGACTAAAAAAGATCTGAGTCTAAGCGTTGCATCATACGATGAAAGGTCATAAGAACATGACCCATTGGTCTTTTATAATAATCGAAGTAAAGACTGTTTACGAAGGATTAGGAGTCTCCAATAAGGATTGAGATTGTGAATTGAAGTCCATGATTGAAAGTTAAACATGAGATTGAGAGTGGGAGCAAGATCGAGCACCGCCTGCAGTCAAGAAGTCCAAGAGTTAGATACTCATTCGAAGGAACATAGGAGTTACAATTATTACCTATTATGAAAAGATAACGTATGGAGTCATTATACAAGCCCTATTTTGTTAATGATTCCAGGACATAATCATCCTAAGGGGAGATAATTATAACGCCCACATATTCGAGCTAGTCAATCTGGAGACAATGAGCGTCAAAAATGACTTTTTGATGGAATATTATTTAGAAGGAATAATCTTAACCAAATTATAGTATATGTCAAAGGGTTTCGTACATATAAAGAACGCTGAAATCCGAGTTATAACGAAAAAGTTATGACCCTTCAAAGTTTTACGGCTAAACCGACATGGAATATTATTTAGAAGGAATAATCTTAACCAAATTATAGTATATGTCGCATAGGGATCTAAATGAAAGTTGTAGTATATGTTAAACCTAGAACGTACATAAAAAGAACGTCCAAATCTGACTTCGTATGAGGAAATTATGATTTTTCTAAACTTTAGCATAGTAGTGCACAACCCGAAAATCGAATTTTAGATCGATCAATTTTTTGCTGATGCAACCTAAATGAGAATTTAAGATCTCATTAATAGGAGTTCAATGATAAAAAGACAGTCGAAAACGGAGTCCGTATGTAGAAGTTATGAATTTTACACGGTCGTTAAACACTGTAATCTTCTCATATTGTTAAATTTAAAATCCGTCGAGAATTAGCCGATGAAGTCAAAAAGGAGAGTTGTAAATCTTTTCAATACGTACATGTGGATATAAAGAACATTAAAAACGGAGCTCGTATGCAAAAGTTACAGAATTTAGAAGTCGGAAGGGTGCTGCTGAGAAGGGGGTGATATGGCATAATCTGAGCCCTTGCTTTCTCCGCACGCCTTACCACCAGATGGTGACATGTGGCACACCAACTCGACAAGTTGGAGGCTTAGAACTCAGCGAGTTGAGCCATTTTTCAGCCTATAAATACCATGCGAGGCTCACTCATTTTCCTCACACCTTAACCCTTTTCTCTCTCTCTATCTCTCTCTTTCTCTCTCTCTCTCTTTCTCTCTCTCTCTCTCTCTCTCTCTCTCTCTCTTTCTCTCTAACTTCTCTCTAAACCCCTCCTAACCCTTAGTACTTCCCAAGTGCTAAGTGGCGAGTCCCAGAGAGCCAGAAGGCTCCAAGAAGAAGAGCTTTCGGCTCGGAAGTTCTGCCCCCATAGAGCCTTGTTCCTAGCCAAACCTCCTAGTACGTGAGTTATGCTTACCCAACTTTAAGTATAGCTTATGTTTAAGTTCAATATCGTTATTATGAGCTTATAAACAATATATATATATATATATATATATATATATATATATATGTATATATATATATATAATATACAAAGTGTTATTTTAATATCTTTTAACTACTCGAGGTACGGGGAATCTGGTTTGAAGGGTTGCATAGAGTTGTTGGATTTTAGGAGTGCTATAATTCCAAAATGGTCCCGCCTTCCGGTGTTTCATGTATGACCCCTATCTTGACATAGTGGTTGAAAAGTATTGTTTAACACTTATAAAACAATGTTGTTCGTAAATAGTCGCAATAAATATTAGATTAAAATCTAGCGGTAATGATACTAAGTTTTGTCAAAGGAAAATAGAATTGTTAGAAGCGAAGCGCTGCCCGAGTTTGGAATCGTCACTTTAACAAGTGAGTGCATAGTCCATCTCATAAACATGATTTTAATACAAGTATTGATTAAAGTATTAAATATATGTTTGTGTGTGAAATATTTGTTATTTCGTGAAATACGTGTTAAGAGCATATCTGATAATATATGATGATTTCGGGTACAGAATAAACCTAAATTAATTGAGATGGATATCTGGTAGTATCTACTTATGAGTGTGGATTAGATATACACAGAGATTCGAACTTTAAGATTTGTCATTGATCCGTGAGCGTGGATTAGACATCGTCATTTGTCCTTAGTCTGAGAGTATGGAGAGTACATAGTTATTTGTCATTAATCCGGGAGCATGGATTAGACATAGTCATTTGTCCTTAGTCCGAGAGTATGGAGAGGAGATAGTTATTTGTCATTAATCCGTGAGCATGGATTAGACATAGTCAATTGTCTCTAGTCCGAGAGTATGGAATGGGCATAATTATTGATCCGAGAGCATGGATTAGACATACCAAATTCAGGAGCATGGATTAGGTAAAGGGTTTAATTTTATATCTGAGAGTATAGATCGTGTCATTGTGAGGATCGACAGGGTGGGGTAAAATTGCTTATACGAGGTGAAATTGTATATATTTTGAGATCATATATATATATATATATATATATATATATATATATATATATATATATATATATATATATATAACATTGTGGGATTGAAATCCTTATGTACTCACCAGGTTTCCCAACCTGGTTCACTCAGTTTATTTCTATCACATGTGTCGATAGGAAGCTACATTACACTGAGAGATCAAAGGAGATGTAGATCACCAGTGTAAATGAATGTAAGGTTTGTGTATGCTTATGTATTGACGATTACATCCCAAAGTTTTAATATAAAGAAAATACATTTCTTATGAAACTCTTTGATAATATATTTATCATGTTTTTCTGGAAACAAATTCCTCAATCTTATTCTTTAAAATGAAAACTCTGATTTCCAAATAAACATAAATAAAATTTTTAAAATAACCGTGAATTTAAGGATGTTACAATTATTTTTCTAGAAATCATTTCCAACATGTACAAGCTTATGTACGTCCTTTTTTGTTGCAATATTACTGCATCAAAAGTCTCTTGATAGTGATTCATTGTGAACCATTTCAATGTATGAATTAGACAAGTATCATTTATTTTTGGGATGGTAGAGAACTAATGTGTAGTATCTTATACTTGAACTCATAGGTAATTTTCCCCTACATGAAAAACTTGGAAGATGGTAGAAATATTATAGTTGACCATATTGTTACTTACTCTAGCGAATACATCCATAAAAGGAGTAGAGCCATTATTAAACACCCAACCAAATGACGTTTTGGCATCATATCTCCCTTGAAGTTTCTCAGTCCCGAGTGACAATACCAAAAAATGATATTCAGTCAGACCTTTCCTATGATCTTTGGTACATTTCAACATTCTTCATAATTTTTGCAGTCATAGTTATGATTGATTTTTCAGTCAGACCTTTTCTATGAATGTTCATAAATATGTACTATTAGACCTCTAGTAGCAGTCACATAATTAATAATTATTTTTTTGAACATCATTTATCCATTCCTTGTTTTTTTATATTTGTCTTTTTACTTAGGAAGATTCAACATGCATTGGCATCAACTTGTGAGTGCTTTGTAGCATTTTGTTAGTTATATTGTTGCCTTATGGTATAAGGGCAACAAATTGAAGAATATATATTTTTTGTATTATAGGGTTAAATGCAAGAAACATCAATGTACTTTTATTTATTTGTTTATTATAGCATCATACTTATACTTATTCTAGTACCTCATTGTATCTACTATTTTTTTTTTATTATTACGACATTGTACTTTAAAAATATATATATATATATATATATAATCCATGAATTTATTTTTAGGTACAATGTCATAATAGTAAAGTAGCATGCTATAATAAACAAACAAATAAAAACACATTGATTTCTTTCATGATTAAGTACATGCTAAAATTATGTTGTTATTTATGTAGGGTTTAAATCCTACTAGTCGGCTTACTAAAAAATGTGGATTCCAACACCATTTTTTGTGAGCAATATAATAAATGACCCAAGATTCTTATATTTATCAGTTTTATCATTGCGAACTTATCTTTCTTGATTCTAAAACTATTGAAGTGGTGCAACTAAAGATGGCCTTTCTTTGGACTTCAACAAGTTTAGGGATGTGCTGAAAGTGGTTATAGACTTATAGTAACCGAGACAGCAACTTGGCAGCTAAAATGGTTTAGGCTTGTTCTCTTTCTTCTCTTTTTATTTAGAAAGTAATTATCATGAAATGAGCTTACGACTAAATGTGATAAATAACAATATAATTTGACCCGTTTGTGTGTTATAACATATTACTTTTAGTCCTTTTACTACATAATCATACTTTCACGTTTTTTTAGTAAGTCATTGTACTTTGAAATATCTATTGGATTATAACATTGTTCTTCAATATTTTTTATAAAAACATTCAAGGTACGTAACCTATTAATCTTTAGCTAAACACAAGGACCACATTTGTAGTTACTCTTAGTTTTTTTTTTCAACAATGGGAATTTATTTTTTGATACGTGTAATAACTAATTCCTCAAATATGAAAATCATCATTTACTAAGATGCCATTGCTTACATAAGCATTTTTATTGCAATCTCTCTGTATGATGTAGATCCTAAAACGGTAAGAACAATAAAATCCATAATTTTGAAACCGTGAAAGAAGTTGAAAGAAATTGATGAAAATTATCAGTAGCAATCATTGGAAACATTACAAAATAATAATAACATTGAAGCATACTTAAGATTAATTTTCGATTGAAATGGGAATGGGATCCAATATCAAAGACATTGTGGTACCTTCCTCAAATGCTTGTTGAATATGATTGTTGTACTAAAGTACTTAGATTGGTATTCTAAGTTTTTTTTTTTTTACCAAAATGAATGAGAAGATCGAACACAACATATTAAATTAGAGGATAAACAATTTGGGGTTGGGGGTTGGGGGTCGGGTTGGTGTGGGGTCATTTTTTTTATTTACGGATTAATTACAAAAACAAAACATATGTATTATTTATTACGCTTTAGCATTAATTTTGGATGATCTTATGAATAGTATACTTTCTACTGTTCATAGTTTTGTCACAATATTTTGTGGGGTTAGCTTGTTTAGTCCTATTTCTGTCACTCACCCAAAATGATCTGTAAAGGGGTACGTTGCTTTTTCATGTTCCTCCACCGCCTCTGACCCAATTGCCAGCTGCACCGCGTTCATCATCTCGTGAACACATATACCGTCTTAAAACCCTAAAATCCATTCTTCCTTACTACAACACCTCACCGACTCCTTTTTTCTCCATCAATTGCCATCGAATTTTCGTTTAGTTTCGTGCGTCTTCTTCAACATGACTACTATTGCTAATTAAGATTTTACCTTGATTGTTTTGTATATATATATTTTTTATTTGAGTGGCTTAAGTGAGTTGAAAAAGATAATGTTTCCGTGTGTTGTGGGTTGGGAAAGATGAAGAAAAATGAAAGAGAGAAAACTGATGTGAGAGTGGGTTCAATGAGTTGAGAGGGAATGACTCCCTCCTCCCTTAGGCAATATGTTTTGTACGCATACAATATATTTCTAACATTTTTTTTTTTAATTTGGAAAGGAAACTTCCATAACGAGGGTTCCGGGCTAGTTTTCGCATGCCGACTAATCTCCGCTGCAAACATGAGGCAAAACCTCATGTCTTGGAGTCACCGCAGACGAACTTTCATGACCACAAGAGCCGAGTAGTGTTAAGATTTGAACACGAGTCGACAGATTATCCATCATATATTCCACATAACTTACCAAGACATCACAACCCAATTGTTTGGGTTAAACAAATATTATAGACACACTAAATTAAAATCTTGACGTCCAATCATTGAAACAACTTGTAAGTGTAGTTTTAGGAATGAGCACACCTAAGTAGTAAGTATATTGTCACCTAAGGCGAACTGTTCATCATGGTCAGACGATTTAACTAGGAACATGGTCAATAATTAGTAAAAGGAAAGGATGAGACTACACATGCTTATTTTGAACACTAGCTTTGTCAAAGAATGCCATAAACATCCAAGAATTGTAGATTTGTGTGGGGATGAACTTTGTCAATCGTGGCAATAACATGGTTGAAGAGTTTCTTTGATGAACTTCGTTTTTGTAGGTTGTCGAAGTGGTTAAAAGACAAAGTGTCTTGAATCATGATCTTTTCCATTCTTTTCTTAACCAAATGATATTTTCCATTCTTTTCTTAACCAAATTTTGATGGTCCGTCCATATGGTCTTTATCGGTTTTTGTCAAAGCTTGTCCAGTCATGGGCAAAACTCGTCCGGTCTCAACCAGCTTTGGACAGTGTTTTTTTGGGTCTTGGTTCGGCATAGTTGTAAATCTTAGGAAAAAGCCCACTGGCTTCATTGTGGTCTGTGGTTAATTACTACTTATTATTGTATCTATTAGATCCAATACTTGGATGTAAATCAATGGGCCATTAGTTTCTATTTTCTCTCGTAGTAAAGGCCCTGTGCTAACTATTATTGGTGACCTTCAAGGCTATCTAATATGCTATTTAGAAGAATTATTTCTAAAGCTTTTATAAGTAGGACAAAAAAGGGTTGGAAACCATTTCTAGTGATGTAAACAATCTTTTAAAAAGTTTGTCTGATGATCGCTTAAAAACTCAAAACTGATTTACATTTTACCGAAGTTTATAAACAACGAATACAAACTATGGATAATAAGTAAAAGTAAGAAAACCTTAACATATTCTCGCAAAATAAATGATGAGTTGTATCATGTTGTCTAATTTTTTGTTGATTAAATTTGAAGAGATACAAATCTATATATCTTTAAAGAAGAAATCACTAAAAAAACTATACTCCCACACAGAAAACAAAACCAACATGTTATCGCTATATAGTGTATAATCGAAAATCTTTTGGACAATTACAATGATAATATGTCTTCGCTAAATCTAGATTCATAAACCGACGATTTTTAAAATGTTACAATTAATTATTTTTAATTATTAATTCATTTTTAATTATGTGGTAAAAATAGTTTTAATTATTAATTCATTTTTAAAATGGTAAAACACACGTCAGTGATGCTCCTATAAAATATGTGGTCAAATAATTTGATGGTTGTATTTCTCCCAATCACCATACAGTGCCACCGTGTTTTGTGTGTGAAAGTGATCATTGTCAAAATAATATATACATTTTTTTAGTGACAATGATCGTAGCTAAGCTAATAACCGGGTAAGGGTTACTTAACCTTTGGATGGAAAGTTGAAACTTATGACTACTCATATTACCTTATCATGTGCACTAAAAGCCCCATATGAACTGTACTTGAATTTATATAGCGGAAACAAATATTGGCAGAGGCTAAAAAAAAAATAATAATAAATTAATAAAATAAAATAAAATAAAATAAAATAAAATAAAAATAAAAATAAAAATAAAAAAAAGATTGTATCACATGGGAAATACTAATTTTGTTCAACCTCTATCAAATACTTACTATTCTATAATAACTTCTCTTTGTTTTATAAAATGGTAACCTAATAAGTTTTTGTTGGAAATTATTTCATTGAATAACAAAACAAAGTTCAACATATTATGTTATGATAAAACTTCAAACACTGAATCACACTTTTTGACTTTTTGTTATGATTCAATGTTACAAAATTTTGAAATTGTAAATATACCTAAAGATTTGTGTCTATTTGTAGAGAAAAAGAACATTAATTTAGAAGTTTTTATTTTTATTTTTTATTTTTTGAATTTTTTTTAAAACAGCAAACTAGCAAATCTACTCTTAAATATCATTTATATCTTCTAAGAACTTAAACCATGACATCTTATTTGAAATATTCGTTTCTTACCGCTAAACCAAATACCATTTGATAATTTAGGAGTATTTAGTTTTTTTTTTTTTTTTTATTAACAATAAAAGTTTAATTTGTGAAAAAATAAGCTTTGTTGAACATAAAAACAAACTGATCACCACTAGTTATTGACATATGCCTTATGGGTAGTTAATTAAGAAATCAAAACAAAGTATATGACAATCATACTCGTATCGAAATTTATTAGAAAAAACCAGATCTCGTGGTTCTCAATTTTTCATTTTCTTCGGTCAAATGGTATTATTGTCTTTGAGAGTCTAAAACATCACCGCAACGAAAGATGGTCTTTTTGCGATAGAAAATTCATATCGTGAATTATTATTATTATTATTATTATTATTATTATTATTATTATTATTATGCGTAAGTTTTGTTTATCTTCTTCCACTTTTTGCTTTTCCTCTCACGTTTTTTTGTAGGTGATATTACCTTGTGCCTAATGTATGAACTGAACAAAAAAAAAAAAAAAAAAAAAAATAATGAGAAATTATTTGGTGAATTTTATTGCTGGAAAAAGTTAATTTAAAACATCCTAAACATTAATCTTATTTATACTAATAAAATAAAATTATTATCTAATATTAAAATTAGGAACAACAACATTCTAAAATCAAAGTTATCACAATATAATAAAACTTTCCTTATTTTCTTATTAACTAACCGATTAATCTAACAATTACACCCTTAATCGGTTTGTCCACGCCTATCACTTACAATAGTGTTTCTCTACCATTAACCACCGATGGTGGTGTAGGGATGAGCATATGGACCGAGGAATCGGCCGGAACCGGAACCGGCACCCGATGGAACCGGTCGGGCCGGGACCGGGACGTTATTTTTGTGGATTTTTGGAACTGGGAACCGGTAGGCACCGGAACCGATATAACCGGAACCGGTAGAACCGGCAAAAACCGGTAGAACCGGCAAGAACCGGAACCGTATGATGCTATTTTTGAAGGATCGGTTCAAACATTTAAAGACACGACAAGAACCGGTAGGAACCGGGAACCGGTAGAACCGGAACCGGTAGAACCGCCGGGCCGGTTCGGTTCTTGATTTTGGCCGAAGCCGGTTCCTGGTTTCGGTCCGGTTCGGGCCGGTTCCGGCCGGTTCAATCATTTTGCTCATCCCTAAACACCACCACATTCACAACATTTGTTCATCGTCTTCCCGAACCATCATGACTTTTTCTGGACACCCGACCTCCATCTCGGTCATGTCCAATGTCTTTCATACCTTTTGATTGTTCACAACACACATAACATGTACCATGAAATCCCGTTAGATATGTTCATTATCATTTAGACTTTTTCCACACTGTGTTGTTTCTCCAATATCTTCCTTTCTTTCGATCACCTTTGCTCAAAGAGGCATCTCCACCGACTAAGAAAAACAAAGCGATCCGTTCCACCGTTTTTTTTTTCCCAAATCTGTCAAACAAACCAAATCCAAAGCCACATGCTTTGATTGATCCTTCCTGCCTGCTTTTCATGCACCTATGTTGATCTCCCCTTATCACGAACAAATCGATCTTTTTTTCCTCGCTAATCATTCTTGTCTGATTAATATAAATACAACCATTTGATTTTTCAGCTTTTTGATTTCAACAGGTCAACGTCTTATTCTCTTTTTTTACAACCCCAGCCTAATCAAACTTGTTCCGCGAGCACTTTTTCACCGAACAACAAGACAAGATCATTACTACATTTACCGTCTTCCGTTATTCGCAAAATGAAACGAATCAAAGTCACCCGCTTTGACGTCTTCCTATCCGTTTATTCCGCTCCTCCACTTAGTCTCTCTCTTCCTTAGAACAAGCCCAATCAAGAGAAATTATGGTTGTTTGCGATAAAAAACTGAATCACACCCCGTTAAACCAAACCCGGTTTCTTTTGCGTTTGCCTCGCAGCGAAAGGCTACAATTTTCTTGAAACTGACTCTCAAACCAGCCGCCCTACACCTTCACGAGCCCTAGTCTCTAATATCAAGTGTACGTATACCACCTGATATTACATTGGTACCTAAGGTATGAACTAAACAAAGAAGAAGAAAAGAACAAGAACGAGAAATTACTTGGTGATCGTTATTGCTAGAAAAATTAATTTTAAACATCCTAAACATTAATCTTAGTTATACTAATAAAATATAATCCTCATCTAATACTAAAAATAGGAAAACAACCTTCTAGAATCAAAGTTATCATAATATAATAAAACTTTTCTTATTAACTAACCAATTAATCCAAAAGTTTTTTCTTTGTTGGTCAATTTTATTTTTCAAATTACAAACAAGCTTTAAGAAAAACTTTGAAATTCAAATATATAATTCAAAACTATTTGTAATCTTGAGTGTGTCATCATCTTTTTCGGCTCCCAATGCATCTATAACAATCATACAAACTATCGTCGAGTGTAAAAGTACTAAATGTTTGTTTATTCATCATATAAAAATAGGTAGTGCAGATTTAAATCTCTAAGATGTATTAAATTTTACAAACTAGACATATATTTGCAAATATATTTTATGATAAGAACATACATTGTTGCTCAATTGATTTCATGTGGAGGATCAACGATCTAAAGATTGTGTTTGACATTTTCCTTACAGTTGTTAACCATCACATCATATGCTAATTTTTTAGCCATAAACTGATAAGCTCTATTTCCCTATGATACTATTCTCATTAGATAGGAGTATAAGTACAAGATACAAACAAGGCCATAAAATCGAATACAATACATATAAGCCTATCAATACATGGGCTAACTAAAAGAGGATACAAATGATATACATAAATACATATTTGCTAATATGCACCCACAATTTTCTTTGGAGGAGAAGTCTGAAAGTTTAAATTGTCCATGAAGTCGTTGAAGAGTTGTGTCAGGAGGCGTTTGGTGAAGATGTTGGCATATTGAGCGGAAAAGGGCATATGAAAAACTTGAATGTCGCCCTTGGCGACTAGATCAGTAACAAAATGGATGTCAATCTTTATGAACTTCATGTGTTGGTTCTAAACTAGGTTCAAAGTCATGTAAATGGAGTTGATGTTGTCACAATAGACAATAGTGGCTTTGTTAGGTGGACATTGAAGCTCATGGAGTAAATTACGAACCTAACAGGTCTATGTGACGATGTTAGCAACATTGCGATACTTTGCCTATGCAATAGACTGTGAGATGACCTGTTATTGCTTAGACGAGCATGAGATAATATTATCGTCAAGAAACACGCAATACCCCGAGGCACTGAATTAAATGCTGAGGATAAGGAAGGTTTATTTGAGGTCTTGGTCACCAAGTCAAGATCCTTAACCTTTGTGATAAGTCTTTCAAGTACAAGCCTCAATTCCTCATCATATTTTCCCTTCTGCTTTTAACCAACTCTAGAAGCTACAACCATTCGCTGTACCCAAATTTCACCAAATCCTGGGAGGATAAGACCTATGTGTATTTGTGACATCCCCATTTTTCACGGCCAGAAAATACCGATTTTGTTTATGCTTTATAAAAATCAGAGTACCTCTTTTAATAAATATGTTGTGGAATTTGTTTCCAGTAAAACATGATAAATACATTATCAAGGTATTTCCGAAGAAAAGTATTTTTATTCATTTTAAAACATTTGGGATGTCATCGTCAATACAAAAACATAAGCATAAACAAAACTTACATTCGTTATCACTAGTGATTTATATCTCCTTAATCTCTAAGTGTAATGTGACTTCATATCATCACATGTGATATAAACAAACTGAGTGGGTCAGGTTAGGAAATCTGGTGAGTACATAGGGTTTTCAACCCACAGTAATATAATTATTATGTTTAAACATCAAACAATCAACCCAATTACCCATCCCTAATATCTTCCTTACTCTTAAGGTTCTACCCTAAGAGTCATCTATCCTGCATTCGTTCATTTCGAAGTCCCTTGCTTCCACGGTTTATAAGATAGACACTAATTCCATAGCTGCCAATGCACTAAATCCATAGTTGCTGAAGTTCATTTATCAGGTACTAAATCCATAGCTACCTGTGTAGGTACTAAGTCTATAGCTACCAATGTTTATCTAACATGCACTAAGTCCATAGCTACCAGGTACTAAGTCCATAGCTACCAACACTTAACAGGTACTAAGTCTATAGCCACCCATGTTTACCTAATAGGTACTAAGTCCATAGCTACTAGTGTTTGTTCAATAGGTAGTAAGCCCATAGTTGCTAATGTTATTTATTAGGCACTAAGTCTATAGCTGCTAATATTTACTCACATCATCTTTTATCTCTCATTATTCATCTACCCATGTCATACCCAACATATTTGTAGATATAAAATACAAATACAGCTTAAATCATTTAAAACATGTATAAAATTGTTCATCCAACATAGATAGCAAGTATATAGATAATATGCACATGTAGCACATAGTTTATATAAAATACTTCATATCTATTTGTAAGATGAAAGTAACTATGAACTCACTTGTAAAGGTGGTGACTCGGCACTCGGATAACACTTCGTTACTCTTAACACAATTTTCCTTTGACAAAACAACATGTTTTCTCTAAATTCGGGCTTCGCTAGAGCAGCGTTCCTGAGCCGAAAGGCTCTTTTCTCGGGACTCTGGGAGCCTCGGGGCTTCCTTCAGGTGCTAGGGGGTTTACCTAGACTTTAGGGGGCTTAAGGGAGGCTAGAGAGAGAAAGTAGAGAGAGGAAGTGAAGTTGGAAGGTGTGATAAATGAGGGTGCCCCAACACTCTATTTATAGGCTGGAAATCACCAAAACTCATCGATTTGGGCACCAACTCATCGAGTTCCAGGCCAGGTGTCACCATCTGGTGGCTAGTCTTGGGGAGGAAGCAACGGTTGTGATCGCGCCATGTCACCCAAACTCGTACAACACCCTCCCGACTTAGAAAAATCATAACTCTCGCATACGAGCCCCATTTTCAACGTTATTTATATCCACACGTAGTTAAAAACAATATCTACAACTTTTATTTAGACTCCGTCAGTTAATTCTCGACCGATCTTAAATTTACCAGTAGGAGGAGATTATACTGTTAAATGTCCGCGTAAAATTCATAACTTCTACATACAGACTCCGTTTTTGTTTGTATTTTTATCGTTGAGTTCCTATTAATGCGATCTTCAACTCTCATTTAGGTCACGTAGGCTAAAAACCGCTCGAACTAAAATTCGAGTTTCGGGTCGTGCACTGCTATGCCAAATCTTAGAAAATTCATAACATCCTCATACGAAGTCATATTTGGGCGTTCTTTTTTTGTATGTTCTCGGATTAATGTATACTACAACTTTTGTTAAGATTTCTAAGGCTAAAAAGTCCTCCGTCGTAAATTCACTATTTACGTCTCCCGGCACCGTACCGGTTTTGCTGAAAAACTTCGACGAGTTATAACTCGGATTTCGGCGTTCTTTATATGTACAGAACCCTTGTAACATATAATAAAATTTGGTTAATATTAATCCTTCTAAATAATCTTTCATTAAAAACTCATTTTTGTCTCTCATTGTCTCTAAGTTGACTAGCCTGGATCTACAGGCGTTACAGTATTGGCGAACAGCTTTGCCCTTGCCATCACACCTTGTGATATACACTATAAGCATTCTTTTAGTTTTAGGCTTAGTTCATCTCATTGGCTTAGTGCATCTCATTGTAATGATTGGATCAGGGTCACGTTTTCTTGTTAGCATATCTCCAAATCAGCTCCATTCAAGACTGGTTATTGGACTATCCTGAGCCGCTTTCTTCTTTAACATTTTGATGTTAAACTTTTTCAAGCGCTCAACCTGATCAATCATAGTACCATTAGCAATCAACTTTTCTTGAATCTTCTTGGAGTCTTTTCTAAAAAACATCTAATTTGCAGATTTGATGTTGTGTTGTGTGGAAAACTCCCCAGCTTCCTCAATAGAAACTCCCCATAACTTTATCATTTCAAATATACTAAGATGCTTGTGATTCCTTTTGGAAGGGTCGACATTAGAAGTAGGAGCAGTTTTGGCTTTAAGCTTCTTACTCAAAGGAACATCATCTCATTTGACTCAATGTCACTAGGCTCTCCTTGAGGAACCTCTTCCCCCGGGAGGTAGTTGCACCCCCTTGGCATGAGGGTGGGAATAATCTGCAAACACTGTTTGAAGTGGCACTGCATCAATAAATGACAAATCTATGCAATAGACTTCATCACTTACATCATTACCTACATCGAACTAATCATGAATATCCTCAGTATTCATTTCAGCGCCAACATTTGCAATAGACTTAGTGAAATTCTCCCCTTTTTTAGCATCATTGGATCGAAAAGATATAACAAGAGTTAGTGAACGAGTCTGATTCAGTGGAGTCGGAGAAGGTGGATGAGTATTATTTAAAGGAGACTGATTTAGTGGAGGTGAACCAAGAGGAATTTGAGGAGGAATGGTAGATGAAGGACCGCCTATTAGACGAGCTCCAAAAGGGCCAGGATGAGGTTGTTAATCATTTCCTAGAGGTGATTGATGTCCATCATCCTCAGATTTAGTGTAAAATCCTGTAATTATGCACTTGATTTCAGTGACACCAGTCTCTATTGTGGTTAGCCGTTGACTCGTGTTGGTGGATAGCTAAACAAGAGACTCAAGTGAAGAGAGAATATTCCCCTGAAAGGCTTTAAACTCAACAATAAGCTGACTTGATTCTGATTGCTCCCCCATGAGTTGTTACTTGAGTTGAAATAATTTGTTGAATAGAGGGTCGTTGTTCAGTTTAAGCAGGTTGAGAGCGATCATGTTGTATTTATTGAACTTGAGGAATGAAAAAACTTGAAGTTTGAACGTGAGTTAGAGAGAGGATGCGACTTACCTTGGTTACGTGAAGGAGTCTCAGAGACATGTTCAGTGTCACTGTCATCATTATGACAAGCTGGAGTTTCAGGAACATGTTCTCCCATGGAAAGAGATAAATCAAACCGAATATGCTTATTTGGACGACTATATTTGGCCTCATTGAGCTCCTATGGGTAAACTTGATCATCTTGACACTGGTTAATAAGTATTATCTCTGTATCTTCACTATTATACTCAAATTTACTAACAACATCAAAGTTCTCGTTAGGAGTGTCAGTGTCTTTGTCAGACATGGAGTTACTCTCGGTGTCAGCTTATAGATCTTCATTCTCTTGATCAGATACTTGTTCATCATCCTCTATCTCATTATCCACTACTAATGCAATATGCATTAATATTTCACACTCCTATGGAGCATTGATCTACTTCTGCATTCCCTATGTAATACTCCATTCATGACCATGATCTTGGTTGAATAGCTTTGAAGGTGTAAAAGAATGAGCTTAATTCTCAGCTTGATCATCATCATACCCAATACCAATATACTGAAGAATCGGTGCAAACCACCGGGGGGTAAGAAACATGAGTAGGTCTCTTACTTCATTTGATAATCTCATCTAACTGATCAAAGATAAGTTGGAAAAATCTAGCTTCTTATTCTTGATGTCAGAAAAGAGAATATGTTGTTCAAACGAGTTCGTTTAATCAAGACTTCTCATTTCGTTAGTGAGACACTTCGCAAGGACACCATTGAGAAACTTCCAAGTAGTTGGAAGATGTATACGAAGAACATTACTATCATCTTGTGCATCAAAATCATAATCCAGTTTTTCAAGCACAACATGGCATTTATCCATAGAGGGAAGAGGAAAGTATTCATTATGAATTGGAAGATGTAGGACTCTTCGAACATCAGTTACATACATTGAGATGGTATGCTCACCATCTCCTATTACACTAATAATCACTCCGGTGTCATAGTAGGTACAAGTGTAGTAAAACTCACAAACTTGTTGTGGAAGAAAATGATCAACTACATTAACAAGATCATAATGAAATGGACGTGAGGTAAGATAGGTCACAAATCTTCAAATCCCTTGTTCTGGATTTTTTAGGGATTTTAAGAGAAAACACCACATCGTTGGACATGATGAAAATAAGAGTATCTAGAGATTCCAGCAACTTTGATGGCATTTGGTGTGGGAGCATAGGTGTAGAGAACAATATGAGGAGCCATGGAGATTGCGATTAGGGTTCTTGAGAGTAGAAAGAAACAAGATCTTTTTGATGATGATTTGAGAGTTTTAAGTGTCGATGACAATGTTGATTCCTTTTTATACCCTATAAAACACCATTGAGAAGCAATTATAAAAGAATAAAATGTTCACCCTTAATTTCACAGTTATCTAGAGATGGTGTGTATCCCAAAATTTAAAAAGTTACCTTTTAATATAATCTCTTGAGATAGCGGTAGGCTGACCAATGAGAAGCACTTAGCAAAGATCATCAGTGACAAGACAATAATGTCAACATCAGTGTACATGTCATGCAACGGAATAGTAGGATGGATTTTGGTGTATGCCGCTATTGTGTTATTATAATAGTAGATCACTTACACAATGTTGCGTAGTGTTATCAGTGTATGGTTTTATATGCTGAATCATTAACTACTTTTATTAGAATAAAGATTTGGGAGAGAATGGAATGATGCGTGTAATACATTCCGGTATAGAATGTACCCAACGACATAGAGTGTCGAATTTTTATCAGTGTATGGATTTATACAATGAATCATAAAAATTTTAATTAGAAGCTTTGTAAGGCAAGAATGGGCTAGTGGGTGTAATACATCATTGTACATGATATACCCATCGTCACATATTTTTCAAGTTCTCATCGACTTTTGGTATCTAACGTTGAATCAAAAAAAAAAAATACGGCAAGATAGGGTTGATTTGTATGATAAACTATGGTACATAGCTTAACTATTGGCAAAAAAATTTCAAGTTCACATCAACGTATGGTTTCTGACGCTGAATCACAAAACTTTTAAGAAGAAAATATGGCAAGAAGGGGTTGTGTAACACTTGAACCCTGGTATGTTTCATTATTTCCCTTTTATTATGTAAAAGTTACAATTTGGTCTTTGTGTTGTATGTGAGGCGTACCACATGGTCTGCTTAGCGTACTCATGCGAGGCTTGGACGGGGCTCCAGAGGCGTACGCGAGGTTTATAGCCTTGTACGTGGGGTATACGTAAGGAACCTTAAAACCCTAATTTTCGAGGTTAGACACTATATAATCACCCTTATGGGTTATGAAACCCTTATTTTTCAACCTCCTCTGACCCTTTAGCCTCATATTCAAAACCTTAAGCATCTCCTTGTATTTTGAGCCCATTGTGTGCATTTTGGTGTGCTTTAGTCCATATTCAAGAAGTAGGAGCTTGGTGCAAAGTAGTGGATCAAAGAAGAGCTTTTGGATCTTGATTATTTACTTTATTTCCAGATTGTTTGAGGTATAAAGCTAAGAACATGTTCAGTTATGGATTAGATCTATCACATATGAGTTTTGGTCCCTTTTTATCCCCAAGAATGGGATCTAGTGGTTTCATACCACTCCAGGAGCTATGAGTTTCCACTCTTGGTGTTTCTGAGGTTCTATATTCATAAAGTTGGCACTGTTAGGGTTTAGATTCATCCATGCAAGAGTTTATGTCTATTTAATGAAAGAAGAGTGTTATATTTTGAAGTTGGGTATTTATGGGCCATGCAAAGTCACCAAGTCAGTGACTTTATGGTTATAGACGCTTCTTAAGACTTGGATCTGTGGTTTGGATTTCTGATTTAAAGCATTAAGTGCTTAATGTGGTTTTTCACTTTATGGGTGTGAACCCTAGGCTTCCAAGACATTTAGCATGTACACTTAGCGTACAACTGAGTATGCCCCACGTACTTAGTCATATCGGTTTTGCATTTTGGGCTTCAAGTTTGGGCCATTCTTTTGGGCTTATGTGCTTGGGTCCTTGTTGGGCCAACTGAGAACAAGTGTTTTGGACTAGGAAAAGTTATGGGGCTTTAGGGTAAGGCCCATGAGAGGGTTCGGTCGTAATGTGGAAAATTAGGCCATAAGTGGGCTTTAGATAATTAATTGGTTTTGGGACTTTTAGGTTGTGAGTTTGGGCCTTAGTCTTGGACCAGACTAGGTGAGGGGTAAAATGATCTTTCTACCCCATGTATGGATCGTTGGTTATGGTTTTGGGCCCAAATGTTAATTACGTGATTATGTTGGTATTGATAGCTCGAGAATTCGTCGGACCAGCAACCAGAGATTTTCAGTGAGATTCAGCAGTCGAGGTAAGTTTCCCCACTGGGTTTAGCGGATCTAAGGCACCAATGTAGGCCCTTATTGTTTATGTTAGGATGTTAGGAGTTTGCATGACCCATGCATCTATTATGTGCTGCTATGTATACCGGGCGGGGCTCGATGTCGGGCGAGGCCCGATGACTGAAATGTATGTTATTGTTTATGATCATTATATGTGTTAGCATGATTATGTGATATATATTGCATGTGTATAGTAGGCGAGGCCCGATGACATTCGGGGCCTAAGAATACCAGATATGTATACCGAGCGACGCTCGATGCTGGGCGGGGGCCGAGCATGTGATTTATTATGTATGGTATGGGGTAGTTTGGGAACTCACTAAGCTTTTTGCTTATGATTTTTAGTTTACATTTCAGGTACTTCTGGTTGCAAAGGGAAGAGCATGGGATGACTGCATCGCACATACCACATAGATTCCGCTTTTGAGATATCACTCTGATTGTTATGATGTTTGATATACTTATTTTCATTTGGTTTGTATGGATAATGTTTTTGGAATACCGTTTTATTTAATTTAAAAATGAAAAATATTTTTGGATCATATTTTGGGACGTTACACGTTGATGTGCATGATAAACCACGATACATAGTTTAACCATTGAAACAAAATTTCAAACTTTCATAAGTATATGGTGTCGTACAGTAAATCATCATGATTTATGAGAGAATACATAGTAAGAGAAAGGGATGTCTCATTCACGCTGTGGTGCAATCAATGTGAATCATATATAGTTTCTAACTCATTAATTTGGGAATGGTTTAACTATTAACATCATAGAGTTATGTTTATAGTTTCAAAATAAAATCAATGATTCACCATTCAGTATTCCCCTTTTTAAGATTCTTTCCACACCAACTTCTAACACCCGATTTGTCAGTTAAAATCTTAGCAATTATTTCCTTTCATTTGGACTTTTGGGCTTGTGTACGTTGGACATACATATGGTACCTCAAGTGTACTCCAATGGTTGCATGAGGCGGGATGTCCCCTACATACGCTGGCCATACCCATGCATACACAGGGCGTACATGAGTCAGGGGAAAACCCTAATTTTTAAGGATTGCACCTTATTTAAGCACATTAAGTCCTCCAATCCTTCATCTTATCGGCCTTCATTGTCTATTGAGCCATATCTTGAAACCTTAGCCATCTTGAGAGTGTTTTTGAGCTTATTGAGAGTTTTTGGGTGTTCTTTTGTGATTTTGAAGAAGAAGCAATTTGGTGGTGGTGCATTGTTGGAGTTGGAGCTTTAAGATCCAGGGCTATCTTCTTCATTGAAAGCTTTTTGAGGTAAAAAGTTGTTACATTTATGGATCCTTGTTTAGACCACTTTTGGTGGGTAGATTTTGGAGTTTTGGTCCCATGAATTTGGTCTTATGGGGTATGGACTACTCTAGACCATTTGAGTTGTCCTTTTGAACACTTAGGAGTGCATGGAGTCATAAAAACCGGATCCTGGAAGTTAAAGCTCAAACATGCATGTGTTGGTGACTACTTAAGGGGAATAGAAGGCTAAATCCATGGTTTGAGTCCCATTAAGACATGCAAAAGCTTAAGTTTGCAAATTTATGGCTTAACGCGCTTTAATGAGCTTAGATCTAAATTTGGATGTTAGATCTTAACGAATTAAGACCATAAAAGTGAGTTGTGGCCAATTGTGGCGTACGTCGGGCATACGTGGGTGTACGTTGAGCGTACACACTTGTAGTACCGATCCTGCGGAGCACCTGAGTATGGTGGGTGTACTACTGGTACGCTTAGCATATTCATTAGAGAGGTTTTTAGGGCTTGTAATTCAGGATACCTTGGGCTTATGACTTTTAGCCCTTGTTGGGCTGTAAGCTTTTCTGTGATGGGCCATTTTCGACTTGGGTTCATTTTGGGCATGGAATATATTTTGGGCTTTGGGATAGTTATATTTGGGCCTTGGTGTGTTAGGTCCAATAAGGCAAGGATTAAGCAGCCTTTTTCCCTTGAAGACAGGATTTAGAGTTTAGACTCCCGGGTTGGGTTATTGACCTAATTTCTAATTTGGATTTCATTATTTGTGACTTAGTGAGAGTATTTCACGATTTAATAGCTCGGTTGTGTTTTGATATCTTCAGTCTGAGGTGAGTTTCCTTCGCTTTACTCATGGTTCGAAGGAACCAATGTTGGCCCACTAGGCTATGTTGGTAGAATGATAATTGTCTTTGTGATAGTTTCCTGTATTTCTTGTATATGCTTATTGTCCATGTGACTCTTACTATTATGATTATGTGTTAGTTGTTGTAGGGGTGAAATAGACTCGATACCGGTTGAAAGATACCGAAGGGGTTGAAATATACCCAGTACCCGATGAAAGAGACCAAAGGGTTTGAAATATACCGAGTACCAGTTGAAAGAGATCGAAGGGGTTGAAACATACCTAGTACCGATTGAAAGAGACAGAAGGGGTTGAAAGAGATCGAATGGGTTGAAATAGACCTAGTTATGCTTTGAATGTTATATATATATATATATATATATATATATATATATATATATATATGGGGTATTTTTGGGGAGCTCACTAAGTTTTGTGCTTATGGTTTTCAGTTTGTGTTTCAAGTACTTCCAACTCAAAAGGGTAGGGCGCATCTTAATCGCACCATATCTGCTTGTGTTTTTCTGCATTATGTGATTTTGGGATTTTTACTCTGATATTATTTTCATTATGACACTTTTGGTTGTGTTGACATCACTACTGGATGTTTGAAATGAAAAATTTTGTATGGAAATTTGGGGATGTTACATTTTGGTATCAGAGCCTTGGTTTAAGGGATTGGGGTATACCCTCAGGTGTGTCTGAGCTCAAATCAAGGATTTGGTAGATTATCCTTAAAAAGAAACATTTTAAATAAGAGATTTTAATAAAATAAGGGGGTGTGATGTGTGCAATTAACCAAGCTTAAGGAAGTCTTCCCAAAATACCATTACATGTTATATGTTTTATGCTATGATATGAGAATCACATGCTAGATTAGGACTAAGGATTTTCTTAGTATTACATGGTAATATGCTAGGAGAGATGCTTTTATGTGCCTATTGTATGAGCTCATACACTTGCATGCTAGTATTGATCAGTCAGTTATCAGATGACATGTTTAGGTTATGCTTTAATTCTGATTACTCGATGCTCGAATGTTACTTGCTTTGTGCTTTTCAGGAGTTCCCATTAATGTTAGCTAACTAGTAAGCAAATATGATAGGTTTAATATTATTGAGAATATATAATTTTAGAAGGTTAGGTTTTAACTCTATTACCCAAATCTTGTTTGAGTGTAACCGTTGTAGTGTGAGACCTTTCTTTCGAAGAATTATCCATTGTCGATGTTATGTAACTATGTTCATAAGCTAGTTAGAGGGTGTTAGGGGGAGTTCCTTTTGGAGCTCATGGCGGGGAGTGGTGAGGAAATGAATCCTAGGAAGTTCCTGGAATATGTGTTGGCACGTAGGATGCCCTATAATATGAGGAGAATGTTAGATAGGAATGAGTGAATTGGACGAGTCAGGGTAGTCCTTGGGGAGGGTATAGATAATTGTGGAAGGTAGTTTTGGGTCCGCACTACTAAAACCAAATGATTTATACCCGAGACAAGGAAGACCATGATGAATCTGGGAAACTCGAGAGTGTGACCCTCTTCGTGTGTCTACTGATTATTTATGTGATTATTTTTCACCATGGTGGTGACATGAAGTGGAGCAGGAGGTTTGCTATGTTGGGTTTTGAGCATTCTAACACTCCTAAGTGTACATGCAACCCTAAATACCTTGGATCTATGTTTTCTCTATTATACATGCAAATATGAACATCCAAGGTATTATCCTAATCTAGCATACAATATTATCAATATAACAAGATAGAATACATACCTCTTGATGGTGCTTGTCTTCATGAAGCTTGAGTGCTTAGTGCCTCAAGTGTGACACCTCAAATGGTTCACACAACACCAAATACACTTGGAATAACTTGAGAGAAACTAGAACACTTCATGAAATCGGTTAGCCCTCTCTAGAATAATCTAGTGACCGATTTTGGGAAGAATAATATCTTTATATAGTGTTACAATTAGGGTAAACCCTAATTGTCATGACTTTCCATTTCCTTGGATCCATGGGTTCAAATACACCATGGAGCATCCATGGAGCATCATATGGGTTTTGGCCCAACTAGATAATCCATGGAGCATTAGCCCACTATATAAGTATGGATGATTTACACAATCAACCCATATATTTAATTAGTCTTCTTTTGATCACTTAATTAATCCTAGATTAATTCTTGATCAATACTAATTAAATAATCTTATTATTCTTATTATTAATATACTAGAACTTATAATATATTAATAACCATAAGTGTCTTATTTCTCTCATTATAGTCTATCCAAGTGCATGATGCCATGCAACCCAAATGGACCATGCCGGGTCGGGTCAAGTCTTACCAATTATAGTTATGGACTTAGACATTAATCCAACAGTCTCCCACTTGGATAAGTCTAAAACTATTATTGCGTATGACTTCAGGAACCAACTAGCAATCGTAGCTTTCAAAAGCTTCTGTCGAACTCTGACCTTGTAGATGAACTCTGATCTTTGTCAACGACTTGTCCATTAGATAAGGGATCATATATTCCTCCATTCTAGATATCATATGGACTGAGACATGGATTATAATCATTCTCTCTGTCCATTAGTTGTTTCCCGATTTCCGATTTATGACGACTGACTAATTGAACAAATCAAATCAATCCTGGCCCGGCCGAGCACTTCCATTTGTCATCATCAAATCATCGAGGGGCCCACAGATATCGCTTTCATCCCGAAGGTAAAAGGAATGGATAAACTTCGACTCATATGGCTTGTTCTACTACTTGTTGAATCATACATAAAGACACGTTTTATAGCACCGAGTTACCAAATGCAGTTTCGTGCAATTAATGTACAACCAACTCATAGTAACAACTCATATCTCTAGGTTTGAAGAATATAAGATATTATCGTCTCATGATCACTCGTGATAAAATCCATGAAGTGATTCCAATGAGCGCGGGTTGAATCCAATACTCAGAACTTATGAGCACTCATGAGTGTTGTAGCCCTTTGTCCAACATCTTAGACCTCTACAAGCCAACCCATGACAGTCTTAATTCATATCTACTTCCAACATATGACCGACTGTGGATGGTTTGAATAACTTAGTCATTCCGGAAGAATAACCTAGTTTATTCGGGAAGTCAAAACATGCAAAGTGAAACACAATAATAATTGAATCCAATATGGTCTCAGAACTTATGAATATAAATAAAACTCCTTTTATTTATCACCATATGATTACACATTATTCACTGTATATTGTTTCAGCTATCAACATTATTCTTGAATTTAAAAACAATAGTTGTCCCATGCTCCAAGCATGCACACTATGTTTTCTAAACAATAGTCATGCCATACACCAAGTATGCATAATATGTTTGACTATGATCTTTATTTTGTGAACTAGATCAAATGAATCATAACTTCAATGATTCTCTTTTCACACTCCCAAATCCTTACTGCAAATGCAAGAATTCCAAATTCATGTCATTTACTGAAATCTGTTAGATTCTAAACTTATATGCATCAATCCTCTTGTAATGATTATGCACAAAGTCAGAAAGACTTAACAACAATCATTACAGAGCATTCCAAAGGAGATCAAGTCCTTGGAACCATCCTTCTTGCATTAAGTTTCCTTAATCTTAAACAGATTGAAAATTCTAACTTTGAAACATTTCCAGATTCCATTTCGACTATCACTTCTGAACAAGAGTTTCCTCCTTACAGATTATGTCAATATGGTCCTTCCAGAATTATCACTATACTTCCAATTGTCCTTGAGAAACCAATCTTTGGTAAACCTTAGATTGTCCTCGACAATTGTTTAATCCTTTTTAGTCATATCCAGTTCTAAGCCTTTTCCATTCTTAACGCCCCAGGCATTCGGAAAATTTTTAGAAAGGATGAATATAGCACATAGCACATGTAATCGATCCTATATCCGAAGCATATGGGACACGATTCATGATGTCTCACATAAAGACTAACCAGTCTTTTGCTATAACATTTCCATTTCAATTTGCCAAGTTCTCATAATTCAGATTATGAAAAGGGATGCCGTAATCATAATCGAATTTAAGAACGCAAATAATGGACCCATATACAGAATTTCCTTATGTTGAGCTATTCCAACATGAAATTCATATATATATCCTTGACTAAATGATTAAAAACTCACGATCTAAGCTTATAGATTTGGGATTAAATGATTAAAACCTCACGATCTAAGCTTATAGATTTGAGATGAAGTATAATTTCCTCTCCCTTAATTATAGCAAAACAACTTTTTCCCAATCGAAACCTTTTGTTTTTCTATAATTAACATTGCTAGCTTGCAATACTTATTGTAATTATCATGCTCCCACTGACATGATGATTATTAGCATAACACTTATGCTCCCACTAGCTTTGACATATACTCAGAAAGCTCGACTTCTAGAAATCAATACTTTATTGACTTTCTTACCAAAGTTCAGATTTCTGATACTAGATTGTTTTGATAAGACTTTATCAAAAAAACATACACCTTCCCTTAGATAGCTCATGGGTGTGTCAAAACAATTTTAAGAACTATGAAAAGGGATGCCGTAATCATAGTCTTGATCGTTTTGACCTTTGTCATTTCTCACAAGTCCAAGTTAGTGTGCCGGTAAACCACACACGCTCCACTAACGACTTTGAGAATGCAAATATCACAATTGCTATCTAACTAAAATCTACTTAGTCAAAGTGTTTCCTCACCATCATTTTCATGAATCGGAGAGAAACCTTATGACACTTAGATTTAATGGTGTATGTGTTCTTATCCATGTGAATTGTCATAACCATAGTCACAAGACAAGGATAATGACAAATCCAAACTCATATGGACTGAACTCAATCTTAATTTCTTGCCACCTGGCAGCTCAAGGGCCTACCATTGCTTCCAAGTTGTTGTGCAACACATTGAGAACTCTAAGAACTCATATGCAAAGCCAACTTTAACTAGAATGGGCACAGAATATGTCAACACGATAGGTTATAAACCTTAAGTCGTGTGCTAATGAAGAACTTTAGGTTTTATTCTTGATTAGTTCTTGAGACTTTCAAGACCTTTTAAGACTCCCACTGTCCTCTTGACATATAAGACTTCCTTGTCAAATATTCAAGAGATAGTGTGGATTCTAATCAAGACAAACACTTCACACAATTGGCCTAAGTTGGTCTTTGTTTTATCCAAAACATCACAACTTACCAATTTCAAATGTACAAGAGTAGAAAACTTTTACTCTTACATTTGACACGTGTTTTTAAACCTTCTTTAAGACATGTCACTCAAGTTACAATCTTGGAGTATGACTCTAAGACTTGTATTGGAACGAAGTATGACTCATCTTCTTGATTTAACCATTTCAACAATTCAAGATCCCTTCTTCTTAGTCATAAGAATGAACTAAGACTTCCTTAGAGAACTAATGTTGATATGGTTTTTTAATCATTAAGATGATCACAAAAACGATACTAAAGTACTCTCCCATCTTTTCAGATTTGAGAAACTTTTATCCTTCTGCCTAATTTGATTCTTCTTATTCGCTCTGCCATACGTTGGAACCTTTTCCAATGTCTCAGAGTTACACTTACGCTTGTAAGTATAATCATATTTACTAAGCTTTAGTAAACTATGACGAATAGTCTTATATCTTTTGTGGTGGACTTAATCAGTGCACATGACTATGTACTCGATCCCTTAGTCCATTACTTGACTCACACATCCATGTGAATAAGTAATTAGTCTTAATTTTTTCCAATACTTGAAAGTTCTCATTCATCATGCTATACAACTCGCATGATTCCAAGTCCCGGTCCAATTGAGACTTTGGATGATGAGAATCTTTCCTTGTTTGGTAAATTTAGACATTACCACAAATGAAAGAATCAATTTCATATTTCCACTCTTGCTATTAATGGAATCATATAAGCAACAATTTTTCCTCAAATGCCATTGTAAGGATATTTTAAAATAAATAAAAATCAAAATTTTTTTTCCTTTTATTTTAAAACTATGCGGAAAAACTTATCCTTACAATCCATATGAAAACTTGTTGTTATCTATTCCTAAGCAATATCTCATAACTCCTAAGAAGTAGCTCAAGAATCCGATTTTTCAAACTACGCGATAGAAATCCATCTATGCGATCAGATTCAGCATATTCTTTCTTTAAGTTCCTTTACTTTTCTTTGATTCTTAAAACATTACCATGTGACCCAGTCACAACATGTATCAAGAATCTCAGAATAGAAACTTAACAGAGTTAGATTTGTGGACTTTTACCTGAAGTAGAGTCAATCTTATTGACTTTAACATCCTTAGATAAATTAGGCAGCTTCGCAACTAATGACCCTTACTTTGGCAATATAAACATATGGACCCTTTGATAATGGTACACAGGACTATTACAGACTTAGCTTTTCTCTTTACCATTTGTTCAACCGAGTTGAGTATGGCCGATCCCTTTCCATTGGGAAGAGAATGTTTTTTCCTGTATTTCCAGTGTCACCATTGTCAATGTCCATAAGTTTCAGGAAGTTGATCTTAACAATAGATGAGATCATTAAGGGTCTTGTCATAGTCTATTTCATAGGTGTCCCAAAGGAACTCACTATGTAACTTAGAAAGTGATTGAACCACCAACTTTCTCAAGACATTGACACCCAACTCTCCCGGCTTGTCAATATGTGACTACATCTCCAAGATGTGATCACACCTAGACCTTGTCTTGCCAATAGGGTTCGAGTGACCTTAAATTTTTCAAGAACTTGTGGGTTAGGGAGAATAATTGGAGGAGGAGAAAGAAGTATGATATCCATGGGACATCATCTTCATTTAGGAAAGCTTGTTTCAAGAGATTTGGGAAGATCATAAATGTCTAATCCAGACATGTTATGGGAGATATTCAAGATAGTTGATCTTTGAGTCCTTAATATGACACCCAATATGAAAATATTAAGGCTAGGACCCAACAAACTATTTTATAACTTAGAAGAGGTATGCCGTAATCCAAGCTATAAAACAATTTGAAGGTAGGTGAATGACGATTCACCAATTTCCACCAAGATAAACGAAATGTATTATTAGGTTTTAATTGGTTTTGAAACTCCTAGATCTTTTGAGATTCATTGAACTGTTCAATGGCATGTTTCAATCTCGAGTGTGCCCTTCAGGTTTTGTGACTGGGATGCCGAGGATCACAAAACAAGGTGTGAAGTAACCATGCAAATTACTTGGTATCCTTAAGTGTTTACCCCTCAATCGATGTGCCGGTTAACCACACACGCTCCATCGATACTATGATAAACATTAAGTTACCCTTTGCCTACCTTGTTAAATACGAGTTAGTGTGCCGGTTAACCACACACGCTCCACTAACCGACTTAAACAAAGTGCAAAGTGTAATTTCATGGATTAGCACCTTATTCACATTTTTCCTAAGTAACTAAGATTGGGTATTATTAAGAGTTTAGTTACTTAGTATTTATCATTAATACTTTTAATGAAGGGAGAATTATAGTCATGTCAAACCCGTTCGGCTAACGACCCTCCACCAGTCAAGCGAGCGGTGGGTGAGAGTGAACACCCATTAAGTTGCCATTTTATAGGCAACAACCTTATACCCACCTTATAGACCGGCTTCATGAATGAGGCGTACTAGCGGTAAGACCGACTTTACTCTTATACATATAAATATTATTAACTTATAATATTATAAAGTATAAGGGTTGAATTTTAACTTTTAAAATTCTAAGGGCTAACTTGGAATTAAAGTATTCATAAGAGAAAACTTTACAAATTCCAAAACTTGAGGGCAAGTTTTGAAACTATTCAAAACTAATTAATTCCATAACTTATGTATTTAAAGTAGTTTTAATCCAAAAACTCTTCAAGTTCCATAACTTGTGGACAAATTATGGAAGACTTTAAACTAATAAAGAATTAATCTTTTTCTTTATTTTATAACTTATGGAATTAATTAAGGTTACATATTTTATTTATTTATTTATTAATGAAGTGACTCTTGAACCTCCATAACTTAAGGACAAGACTCTTCATCTTTTTGTAACCTTTGCCAACTTTATGAGTTTTATGAGTCTTTAATGTGACTCTTCATGTAACTTAAGGATAAGTTACACAAACACATTTTATACTCAACTCTTAGATTAATTTGGATTGAAAACAACTTTTTCACTCAACTTTTCTATTAATCTAAGCAACTCATAAGAACAAGATAATTCAAATCAAACTTTTTCATGTAATTAGTCTAACCTTTAAACTAATACAAAAACATGAATCTATTGACAATTATCTTGAAAATGGATTAGCATGAACATTACCACATTTAAAAACAAGTTTATAAGTTCAAAACAACTTAGGGTAATGTTCCTAGTCCATTTCTAGCCAAAAACCTCGAAGATATGCTGTCTAGGGTCCAACTCGTCGAGTGCATGAACACAACTCGGCGAGTTGGATGCATTTTGCCTTGGACTCGTCGAGTCCCTTCATGGACTCGGCGAGTCAGCTGAGCTGACAGCATCAAAACTCGATTTTTCAGCTTCTATTGCAGGTATAACAAGAAAACAAGCCTAGGCTCTGATACCACTGTTGGGTTTTGAGCATTCTAACACTCCTAAGTGTACATGCAACCCTAAATACCTTGGATCTATGTTTTCTCTATTATACATGCAAATATGAACATCCAAGGTATTATCCTAATCTAGCATACAATATTATCAATATAACAAGATAGAATACATACCTCTTGATGGTGCTTGTCTTCATGAAGCTTGAGTGCTTAGTGCCTCAAGTGTGACACCTCAAATGGTTCACACAACACCAAATACACTTGGAATAACTTGAGAGAAACTAGAACACTTCATGAAATCGGTTAGCCCTCTCTAGAATAATCTAGTGACCGATTTTGGGAAGAATAATATCTTTATATAGTGTTACAATTAGGGTAAACCCTAATTGTCATGACTTTCCATTTCCTTGGATCCATGGGTTCAAATACACCATGGAGCATCCATGGAGCATCATATGGGTTTTGGCCCAACTAGATAATCCATGGAGCATTAGCCCACTATATAAGTATGGATGATTTACACAATCAACCCATATATTTAATTAGTCTTCTTTTGATCACTTAATTAATCCTAGATTAATTCTTGATCAATACTAATTAAATAATCTTATTATTCTTATTATTAATATACTAGAACTTATAATATATTAATAACCATAAGTGTCTTATTTCTCTCATTATAGTCTATCCAAGTGCATGATGCCATGCAACCCAAATGGACCATGCCGGGTCGGGTCAAGTCTTACCAATTATAGTTATGGACTTAGACATTAATCCAACATGCTATACTCTAGGAGCCCTTGCTATTGAGGCCATGTCATGGTCGAATTTCGTGACCTGATTTCGAGCGGACTTTGCACCAGCTGTTGAGGTGCATCAGCTAGAGAGGGAGTTTCCATATATGCGGTAGACGACTGAGACTATAGCAGAGATTATCTCCAAGTTCAGAGAGAGAGAGAGAGAGAGAGAGAGAAAGAGAAAGAGAGAGAGAGAGAGAGAGAGAGAGAGAGAAAGAGAGCCCTATTGGTACCTCAGTATGCTGCATATGAGGAAATTACGGATGGAGACTAGATATTTGAGAGTTTGTTAGATTTTCTGCATTCTCGACACTAGCGACATGATATCCAGGACTCGAGAACGGGAGATTGATTTGGATCATATAGGGAAGAGGAAGTTAGAGCATGGACAGGCGACTGGGGTTTTGGTGAAGAAACCTAAGGGTTTCGATTCTAAATCGAGGAGCCAGCAGGGTCGAGGCCGATATGGCAAGTGTGGCAAGGTAGGTAATGAGGTATGTAGGGCGGGTGGTTCGGGCTGCTATAAGTGCGGCAAGACAAGGCATTTTGGCAGGGGTTGTATTGCCAACAACACCACCACCCAGACATCAGATCTGATTTATTTCCATTGCAATTAGAGGGGCCACGAGAAGGCCAACTGCCTGAGTTTAGCATCAGGTAGACCGGTAGTAGCACCTGTTCCGACGGCTATGAGGATCACTAATGGCCGCCAGGGCAAGGCAGAAGCACCAATTGTTCAGAGCAGGGCATTTCAGCTGACAGCCGAAGAGGCTCGTGTAGAACCCAATGTGGTCACTGGTCTGTATCTTCTCCCTATATTTTTTTTTATATTATTTATCATGCTTATATGTTTATATTGCTATTTAGGGTTATTCCTTGTGAACGGTATTCCAACATTGGTCTTATTCGATTCTGGGACTACCCAATCTTTTGTATCTCTTGCGCATAGGAAGAGGCTTGACTATGTTCCGGGAGAGTTGGATTATCCATTAGAGGTTGAGATTGTTGATGACCATCATGTGTGAGTGTTCAGGGATCACCAACGATGCACTTTGGAGTTATTTAGTAAGTAGTATCTGATTGATTTGTTTTCGATTCCCCTGTACGAGAGCAAGGTGTGACATCCCCAAAATCACGGCCAGAAAAGACCGGTTTTGTTTATACTTTATTTCAAAATCAGAGTTATCTTTTAATAAATGGTTTGCGGAATTTGTCCCAAAACAATAATATGATAAAGATTTATCAAAAGCATTTCCATAGAAATGTATTCATTAAAAGACTCGGGATGTCATGTTCGTACAGATCAAAAGTATAAACAGTACAATATAAGCCTTACTACATTATTTCATATCTACAGGCCTATATCCGTAATCCCTCGTCCAAAACATCACACCTATGCTCATGCGCCACTACCTGTAATACATAAAACTGAGTGGGTCAGGCTTGGGAGCCTGGTGAGCACATAGGGTTTTCAACCCACAATAAATAAGTTTATTAATTTCATCAATCAACAATAGCCCGATTACCCGTTCCCGTTATCCTCACTTTACGTCCCTAAACACTTATCATAAGGGACCTAGCCTAAGGATCATCATCGGGACGGACACTACTGCTAAGGGGATTCCTCAGCAATAAATGTCCTAATAGGCAACCATGTGGGGGATGGAGTACACCGGTGAACACATCGTTCACAACACCTACAGGTTGCGAACCTGCTAGTGTTCCACTGGACTGTCTAGAAGAGTCCGTGGTCATCATCTATACTCCGCTAGATGACTGGATCAACAACAACAACATCGAGGCCTCTCATCATTTTATCACACATCACCTATTACATCTACCCATGTTTTACCCCAACATTTTCGTAGATATAAAATACATATACAGTTTAAATCATTGAAAACATGTATAACAACGTTCATCTAGCATAGATAGCAAGTATTCAGATAATATGCACACATAGCACGTAATTTATATAAAATACTTCATATCTATGTGTAAGTTGAAGGTAACTATGCACTCACCGGAAAAGGTGGTGATTCCGAACTCAGACAGCGCTTCGCTTCTTAAAAAGAATTTTTCTTCGACGAAACCTAGTATTATTACCACTAGAGTTTAGTTTATTATTCGTCGAGACTAATTAATAGTCTAGCTATTATTATTATTATTATATAAGCGTCAAAAAAATACTTATATAACCCATAATAATAGCCCAAGTATTTATTATAAGTTCCTAATAACGTTACTATAATTAAATAAAAGTTATATTAAAAATAGCGTAGGCGTAGCTCACTTACAGCGGGTTTTATAGAAAACCGGGCTTTGCTTGGAGTAGCGTTCCCGAGCCGAAAAGCTCTTCTTCTCGGAGCCTTCGAGCACTCCGGGGCTTCCGCCTCGTGCTAGGGAGGTTCCCTAGGCTTTTCGGGGGATTTCGGGGCTAGAGAGAGGTTCTAGAGAGAGAGAGAGAGAGTAAAGAGAAGAAAGAATGGGAAAGGTGTGAAGAAAATGAGGGTGGGAGAGGTGGTATTTATAGGGTGAAATGTGGCTGAACTTGGTGCCACATGTCACCATCTGGTGGCAAGCCTTGGGGAGAAAGCAATGGCCAAGATTGTGCCACATCACCCATTTTCGCACAGCACACTTCCGACTTCTAAAATCCGTAACTTTCACATACGACCTCCGTTTTTGACGTTCTTTATATCCACGCGTAGGTAATAATAAGATCTACAACTTTCTTTTTGACACCGTCAGCTAATTCTCGACCGATCTTAAATTTAACAGTACAAGGAGATTATACTGTTAAACGTCTGCGTAAAATTAATAACTTCTGCATACGGACTCTGTTTTTGTCTGTCTTTTTACCGTTGATTTCCTATTAATGAGATCTTCAACTCTCATTTACGTTGCGTAAGCCAAAAACCGCTCGAACTAAAATTCGAGTTTCAGGTCGTGCACTGCTAAGCCGAATCTTAGAAAAATCATAACTTCTTCATACGAAGTCAGATTTGGGCGTTCTTTTTATCGATGTTCTTAGTTTAACATATTCTACGACTTTTGTTTAGATTGCTAAGGCTAAAAAGTCTTCTATCGTAAATTCACTATTTACGTCTCCCGTGTCGTGTCGGTTTTGTCGTAAAACTTCGGCGGGCCATAACTTCTTCTTTATAGCTCGGATTTCGGCATTCTTTATATGCACGGAAACCTTGAGACATATTCTACAACTTTATGTAGAGATATCGGGATTATCTCACACTTTAATTTTGACGCTCATTTTTATTCTTTATTAATTATACATTTATAATTAAATAATAAACACATAAACACACATAATTCACATAATACTCAAATATTTCATATTTATTACTTCAAAAAGAGTTACAATAGTTGACCTAGACTATTACATTGACAAAAATGCTTAGCCCTGAAAACCCGGGCGTTACAATTCTCACCCCCTTAGGATGATTCCGTCCCGGAATCATGCATCAGCAAACAGATGTGGATAGCGACTCATCATGTCATCCTCTGTTTCCCAAGTGAGATTCGGCCCATTCGAATGTTTCCATCGGACTAGCACCAAGTCGACCATCTTGCGTCGTAACTTCTTAGTCTTACGGTCAATAATTGCATCAGGCTCTTCGATCAGCCTTTTATTCTCATCCATCCTTAATTCCGAGATTGGAATTATGTCGGGAACATCTCCCATGAATTTCCTCAAATAACACACATGGAAGGTGTTATGAATACCATTGAGTTCTTCGGGCAATTCCAGCTTGTAAGCTTGGTTCCCAATCCTCTGAAGAACTTTGAATGGTCCAATAAACCTTGGACTCAACTTTCCTCGTTTCCCAAATCGTATAAGTCCCTTCCACGGTGAGACTTTAAGTAAAACGGAATCCCCACTTCGAAGGTTATCGGTCGTCTTTTCTTGTCGGCATAACTCTTCTGACGATCCTGAGCTGCTAACATTCTTTCCCTAATCACCTTCAATTTCTCAGCAGTCTCATGGACTATCTCGGGGCCCATAAACTGCTTCTCTCCGGCTTCAAGCCAACAAGACGGCGTACGACACTTCTGCCCATACAAGGCTTGATAAGGAGCCATCTTGATGCTCGAGTGAAAACTATTGTTGTAGGAAAATTCTACCAGAGGTAAGTGCTCGTCCCAATTCCCTTGGAATTCGAGGGTACATGCTCTCAGCATATCTTCCAACGTCTGAATCGTTCTTTCACTCTGACCATCAGTTTGCGGATGGTAAGCAGTACTCAAACACAACTTTGTACCCAACTCCTCTTGTAGACTCCTCCAAAACCTCGATGTGAAACGACTATCACGATCTGACACAATAGTAAGAGGGACACCGTGAAGTCTTACAATTTCCTTCACGTAAGCATTTGCGAGCTTATCCATAGACCACTTCTCGTTGGCTGCTATGAAGTGTGCACTCTTGGTGAAACGATCCACGACTACCCAAATCATGTCGTGACCATTCTTCGTTCTGGGCAGTTTAGTCACAAAATCCATGGTGATGTCTTCCCATTTACCCATGGGTACAGGTAAGGGTTCTAAACTCCCATACGGTTTTTGATGTTGTGCCTTAACCCTCGCACATGTTACGCACTCAGCCACATACTTCGCAACATCGAGCTTCATCGTCGGCCACCAGTAGTAGGGTTTTAGGTCCTTATACATTTTAGTGCTACCGGGATGAATCGAGTACATGGTCTTGTGTGCTTCTTCCATTAGAAGATCTCTTATTCCTCCCGTCTTAGGTACCCAAATTCGATCTTGGAATACCTTCAGTCCTCGACTGTTCGTACCGAACACTAACGTTTTTCCCAAACGTTCTTCCTTTCGGTCATTCTTTTCTAAGGCTTCTTCTTGAGCTTTCCTGATACTTTCCACAATCGTCGAGACGACTTCAATTCTTAACGCTCTCGGCCTTCTTCTTTCAAGATTGACTTTCCGACTGAGAGCATCAGCAACAATATTTGCTTTACCTGGGTGGTAAAGTATCTCACAGTCGTAGTCCTTGAGAAGTTCTAGCCAGCGTCGTTGCCTCATGTTCAACTCCTTCTGATTAAAGAGATACTAGAGACTCTTATGATCAGTGAAGAGCTTGCACTTCGTGCCGTAGAGGTAATGCCTCCATATCTTTAAGGCGAATACTACCGCTGCCAACTCCAGATCATGAGTAGGGTAGTTCTTTTCGTGCTCTTTCAATTGTCGAGATGCGTATGCTATCACCTTTTCTCTTTGGGTCAGAACACAACCTAACCCGACTCCAGATGCATCACTATAAACTGCGAAATCTTCGACTCCATCGGGTAGAGAAAGTATCGGCGCTTCACATAACTTCTTCTTTAGCTTCTCGAACGCCTCATCGTGTTTCTCACTCCATGTATACGTAGCTCCTTTATGGGTCAAAGCTGTTAATGGATCAGCTATCGAAGAAAAGCCTTGGATAAATCGTCGGTAATATCCGGCTAATCCTAGAAAGCTTCGAATCTCCGTGGGATTCTTCGGACGTTCCCACTTCATTACAGCCTCGATCTTGGCGGGATCAACCATTATTCCCTCTTGGTTAACAACATGACCCAAGAATTGGACTTCCCGTATCCAAAATTCGCATTTGGAGAACTTTGCAAAAAGCTTCTCCTTCTTTAACACCTCCAACACTTCTCGTAGATGCTTGTCGTGCTCCTCCTGGCTTTTCGAGTATATGAGAATGTCGTCGATGAACACTATCACAGATTTATCGAGGAATGGTTTACAAACCCTGTTCATCAAATCCATGAATGCTGCGGGAGCATTGGTTAGTCCGAATGACATAACCAAGAACTCGTAGTGTCCATATCTTGTTCTGAATGCAGTCTTCTCAATATCCTGCTCTCTCACTTTCAGCTGATGATATCCTGACCTAAGATCGATCTTTGAGAAGTAGCTCGAACCTTGCAGCTGATCGAATAGATCATCAATCCTCGGTAATGGATACTTGTTCTTCACTGTTGCCTTATTCAACTCTCGGTAGTCTATGCACATCCTCATGCTTCCGTCCTTCTTCTTCACGAATAACACCGGAGCTCCCCAGGGTGATGAACTAGGTCGAATGAAACCGCTGTCCAACAGCTCCTGAAGTTGCGTCATGAGCTCCTTCATCTCCGTCGGTGCTAATCGGTAAGGTGCCTTTGCTATCGGTGTTGTTCCTGGTAATAAGTCTATACGAAATTCTACTTGCCTATCAGGTGGTAATCCGGGAAGATCTTCGGGAAAGACTTCCGGATAATCGCACACAACCGGTATATTCTGCACCTCTTTCTTTTCCTTCTTAGCATCGATTACGAATGCCAAGTATGATGCACATCCTTTGGACAAACATTTTCTGGCTTTCATCAAGGAGATGATTCCAGAATTCACTCTGCGTTTGTCCCCGTACACCATAAATGATTCCTTTCCGGGTGGGTTTATCCTAACTATCTTCTTTCGGCATAATATCTCGGCATCGTTGGCGCTAAGCCAATCCATACCCAAAACGATGTCGAAACCGTTTAACTCTATGGGTAATAGTTCCTCATGGAATTCGTTTCCGTTTAGGTTAATGACGATGTTCCTAATACGATTACTAACAGGTACGAATTTGCCACTGGCAACTTCTACAATCAGGGCATTATCTAGTTTTTCTACAGGCAATGCTAATCTTCCACCAAATTTATGCGATACAAAGGAGTAATTGGCTCCGGAATCAAATAGTATATTTGCAGGTAAACCATTTACAAGAAAGGTACCTGAAGCGACGTCTGCTGCCTCCTTTGCAGCCTCGAGCGTCATCTGGAAGGCTCTCGCCTTCGGCTTTGGTGGTATGTTGGGTCTTCCTGCCTCCTTCTTCTTCGGGCAGTCCTTCAAAATGTGCCCTTCTTCATAACACCCATAACAGGCCTTCTGGTTGAGGGTGCATTCGTTGGCATAGTGCCCAGGCTTTCCGCATTTGTAACAAGTGACTCCTCCATCACACTTCCCAAAGTGCTTCTTCTTGCACTTGTCACACCACTTTGCTTCTGATCCTCCTCCTCTCGAACCAGACTTCGAGAATCTTCCTTTCTTACCGGACCTCGAGGATCCGTCAAATTTCCGTTTCTCTCCCACTTCCGCTCTCTCCAGACCCTTTTCTCGTATCTGGGTCTCCACATTCTTAGCAGCCCAGATGGCAGCTTTCAGAGTGCTAGTTTGCTTGACCATTGGACCGAAGTCCGCTGGTAATCCGAGGGCAAATTTGTTAACCTTGGAGAGTTCAGTTGGGACGAGGTGAGGAACAAGCTTCATTTTCTCAGTAAAGCTTGCAGCGTATTCAGTAACGCTCATTCTTCCCTTCTTCAGATTCTGGAATTCGTTGCTGATCTCCAGAAGATCCTGCTCAGAGCAGTATTGCATCTTCAACTGTACCAGAAAATCCTCCCACGACATTTTGCTTGCTTCACCTTTGGGCATTGAATCAGCTAATAGCTTCCACCAGCTTAGTACTCCAGATTTCAATAGAGGAACTGCAAGAGCAGTCTTCTGCCTATTGCTACACTCGCAACTCTCAAACATTGTCTCCATCTCAGAGATCCAGTTCATGACTTCCACCGGCGTCGGGCTTCCGGATAGACTCGGTGGCTTGGATGCCATGAAATCCTTGTATTTGCATCCACGTCCATCATTTCCTCCATCCTGGTGGTTTTGCCTAACTATCGGTGGGTTGGCTTGACCAATAGTCCCACTGTAGTTTCCTTCTTCAGTCTGCCCTTCGTTCAACTCGGGCTGTTCGAGCTGAATAGTCGCTTCCTCTCGATTTTGCTGGAGCAAACGCCTGGTTTCCTCCATTTGACGATCCAACATTGCCTGGATCATCGCTTGCACTCCGGCCATCGTTATTGGTCCGGCAGCGGCTTCCACAACTGGTATTTGCTCGATCACGGGGGGTTGGTGTCCGTTCCCATTTGCGTTTACGTTTCCGCTACGGGTCCTTACCATCTTGATCTATATACCGAATAAGGTGGATTTAGATCTTTATTTAGGAGAGATGTTTTAAATCGTCCTTATCACTCCGACATGTTTACATGCTAGTTCTAATATCGTAGTCGTACGTTTAGAATCCTAAACACATAAGGTTCCAGATCCGGTCGACAACAGACCATAGATTCCGAACAAAATAACAGCATATCATGCATAAAACATTTAGCACATAAAAGCATTTTAGGCACAATTCCTAAAATAAGCTAGTGCTCACACCTCACAATCATCGCTTAGCATTCTAAGTTTAAGTCTAGAAATCCTACAAATTCCTAGTTCGCTTAAACTAATGCTCTGATACCAACTGTGACATCCCCAAAATCACGGCCAGAAAAGACCGGTTTTGTTTATACTTTATTTCAAAATCAGAGTTATCTTTTAATAAATGGTTTGCGGAATTTGTCCCAAAACAATAATATGATAAAGATTTATCAAAAGCATTTCCATAGAAATGTATTCATTAAAAGACTCGGGATGTCATGTTCGTACAGATCAAAAGTATAAACAGTACAATATAAGCCTTACTACATTATTTCATATCTACAGGCCTATATCCGTAATCCCTCGTCCAAAACATCACACCTATGCTCATGCGCCACTACCTGTAATACATAAAACTGAGTGGGTCAGGCTTGGGAGCCTGGTGAGCACATAGGGTTTTCAACCCACAATAAATAAGTTTATTAATTTCATCAATCAACAATAGCCCGATTACCCGTTCCCGTTATCCTCACTTTACGTCCCTAAACACCTATCATAAGGGACCTAGCCTAAGGATCATCATCGGGACGGACACTACTGCTAAGGGGATTCCTCAGCAATAAATGTCCTAATAGGCAACCATGTGGGGGATGGAGTACACCGGTGAACACATCGTTCACAACACCTACAGGTTGCGAACCTGCTAGTGTTCCACTGGACTGTCTAGAAGAGTCCGTGGTCATCATCTATACTCCGCTAGATGACTGGATCAACAACAACAACATCGAGGCCTCTCATCATTTTATCACACATCACCTATTACATCTACCCATGTTTTACCCCAACATTTTCGTAGATATAAAATACATATACAGTTTAAATCATTGAAAACATGTATAACAACGTTCATCTAGCATAGATAGCAAGTATTCAGATAATATGCACACATAGCACGTAATTTATATAAAATACTTCATATCTATGTGTAAGTTGAAGGTAACTATGCACTCACCGGAAAAGGTGGTGATTCCGAACTCAGACAGCGCTTCGCTTCTTAAAAAGAATTTTTCTTCGACGAAACCTAGTATTATTACCACTAGAGTTTAGTTTATTATTCGTCGAGACTAATTAATAGTCTAGCTATTATTATTATTATTATATAAGCGTCAAAAAAATACTTATATAACCCATAATAATAGCCCAAGTATTTATTATAAGTTCCTAATAACGTTACTATAATTAAATAAAAGTTATATTAAAAATAGCGTAGGCGTAGCTCACTTACAGCGGGTTTTATAGAAAACCGGGCTTTGCTTGGAGCAGCGTTCCCGAGCCGAAAAGCTCTTCTTCTCGGAGCCTTCGAGCACTCCGGGGCTTCCGCCTCGTGCTAGGGAGGTTCCCTAGGCTTTTCGGGGGATTTCGGGGCTAGAGAGAGGTTCTAGAGAGAGAGAGAGAGAGTAAAGAGAAGAAAGAATGGGAAAGGTGTGAAGAAAATGAGGGTGGGAGAGGTGGTATTTATAGGGTGAAATGTGGCTGAACTTGGTGCCACATGTCACCATCTGGTGGCAAGCCTTGGGGAGAAAGCAATGGCCAAGATTGTGCCACATCACCCATTTTCGCACAGCACACTTCCGACTTCTAAAATCCGTAACTTTCACATACGACCTCCGTTTTTGACGTTCTTTATATCCACGCGTAGGTAATAATAAGATCTACAACTTTCATTTTGACACCGTCAGCTAATTCTCGACCGATCTTAAATTTAACAGTACAAGGAGATTATACTGTTAAACGTCTGCGTAAAATTAATAACTTCTGCATACGGACTCTGTTTTTGTCTGTCTTTTTACCGTTGATTTCCTATTAATGAGATCTTCAACTCTCATTTACGTTGCGTAAGCCAAAAACCGCTCGAACTAAAATTCGAGTTTCAGGTCGTGCACTGCTAAGCCGAATCTTAGAAAAATCATAACTTCTTCATACGAAGTCAGATTTGGGCGTTCTTTTTATCGATGTTCTTAGTTTAACATATTCTACGACTTTTGTTTAGATTGCTAAGGCTAAAAAGTCTTCTATCGTAAATTCACTATTTACGTCTCCCGTGTCGTGTCGGTTTTGTCGTAAAACTTCGGCGGGCCATAACTTCTTCTTTATAGCTCGGATTTCGGCATTCTTTATATGCACGGAAACCTTGAGACATATTCTACAACTTTATGTAGAGATATCGGGATTATCTCACACTTTAATTTTGACGCTCATTTTTATTCTTTATTAATTATACATTTATAATTAAATAATAAACACATAAACACACATAATTCACATAATACTCAAATATTTCATATTTATTACTTCAAAAAGAGTTACAATAGTTGACCTAGACTATTACATTGACAAAAATGCTTAGCCCTGAAAACCCGGGCGTTACACAAGGTTATTACAGGAATGGATTGGTTGATCCTCAATGAGGCGATGATTGATTTTAGACTCTAGTTGGTACATGTTCGGACCCCAAGTGGAGGAGAATTGATGATCCACGGTGAGGGTGCTCAACACGGTCCGACTTTATGTTCAGCAGCAAAGGCCAATTGTTACCTTTAGCATGGATGTTCTGGGTAGTGGCCTATGTGATGGATATGCGGTAGAAGGGTGAGGTGACAATAGATGATGTACCTTTTGTTTGGGAATACCCATATGTGTTCCCAAAGGACTTTCCAAGAGTGCCACCGGAGAGGCAGGGGGAGTTTCGGATTGAATTGGTTCTAGGTGCGGCTTCGATAGCCAAAGCACCTTATTGATTAGCACCTCCAAAGATGCAAGACTTGTCTAAACAGCTACAAGAGTTTCTAGACAAGGGATTTATTCGTCTGAGTAGTTCACCATGGGGAGCGCTGATCTTATTTGTGAATAAAAATGATGGGACGCATCGGATATGTATTAACTACCGGGAGCTGAATAAGCTAATGGTGAAGAACCATTACCCACTTTTGAGAATCGACAATTTATTTGATCATCTTCAGGGTGCATCTTAGTTTTCCAAGATTGATTTGCATTCAGGTTATCACCAAATGAGCGTTAGAGATGAGGTTATGCAGAAGGAGGACTTTCGGACTCGTTATGGTCATTATGACTTCTTGATGATGCCTCTCGGGCTCACCAATGCTCTAGACGCATTCATGGATTTCATGAATCGTACATGCATGCCCATGTTAGATCGGCCTATGATTGTATTTATTAATGACATCCTGGTCTATTCCAAGACCCAGTAGCAGTATGAAGAGCATTTGAGGGAGGTATTGGAGACTCTAAGGAGTGAGAGATTGTATGTAAAGTTTTCAAAGTGTGAGTTCTGGTTACGAGGTACAATTTATGGGGCACCTTGTCAAACAGAACGATATTCTGGTTGATCCAGCCAAGGTTGAGTTGGTGATGAAGTGGGAAGTCATGAGGTCTCCGTTTGAGATTTGGAGCTTCCTTATATTAGCGGGTTATTATTAGAGATTCATTTAGGATTTCTCCAAGATAGAGGTTCTTTTGACCAGGCTGACAAAGAAGATTGTCACGTTTCGTTTAGGGACTGAGTAGTAGGCTACCTTTGAGACTTTGAGATAGAGATTATGGGAGGCACAGATTCTAACCTTGCGGGAGGGTTTTGAGGACTTTGTGGTATATTTTGATGCTTTGATCACAGGCTTAAGTGTAGTATTGATATAGCGGGGTCATGTGATCACTTACACATCGACGTAGTTGAAGCCTCATGAGGTAAATTATCCTATGCACAATTCAGAGTTGGGGGCTGTGGTGTTTTCCCTTAAGATTTGGCAACATTACCTCTATTGGGTCCACTGTACTATCTACACAAATCACTATTTGTGGTTTTCAAAGCACTAAAAGTGATCCTTCAATGTTTGTCTATAACCATGGATCCGACATGGCTTACCTTCTCCTATATATGGATGGCATTATCTTAATTGCTTCTAATACTCGACTCCTTCAACAGTTAAATTCACTTTTATCTAAGGTGTTTGCTATGATTGATCTTGGAACGATACATCAGTTTTTGGGTATTATGGTACATCATAAGCCACATGGTTTATTTCTTTCTCAAGAATCTTATGTTGCTGACAGCTTATCTCGTGCAAACACGTTCGATTGTAAACCAAGTGGCACCGCATGTGACACAGATTCCAAGCTCATTGCTACTGCTGGTGGCTTACTTACAGACGATACTCGCTACCGTAGTCTTGTTGGTGCTTTGTAGTACCTTACCTTCACACGTCCAGATATTGCTTATGCCGTCCAACAAGTATGCCTTTTCATGCATGCTCCCTGCGAACCACATCTTGCATACCTAAAACGAATTTTGAGATACTTGAAAGCTACTATTTCTTATGGTCTCCCAATAAATCACTCTAAATCTACCAAACTGGTTGCTTACTCTGATGCCGATTGGGGGGGGGGGGGGGGTTGTCCAGACTCTAGACGATCCACATTAGGATATTGTGTCTTTATGGGAGATAATCTAGTATCTTGGTCTTCAAAAAGACAAAACATAGTTTCTCGCTCTAGTGCCGAAGCTGAATATCGAGGTGTTGCAAACACTACTGCAGAGATATCATGGCTTCGGAATCTCTTGACAGAACTATTTGTATTTACTCGGGAAGCCACAATCATATTTTATGACAACGTTTCTGCTATTTATCTTACATGGAATCCCATGCAACATCAACGAACCAAACATGTGGAAATCGACATACACTTCATCCAAGATAAAATGAGCATCGGCTCCATTCGAGTTCTTCATATTCCTACTGACTAACAATATGCGGAAATTTTTACCAAAGGTCTACCTAAGCCTCTATTTCAGAAGTTCAAGTCCAGTCTTCGGATTGCTACCATCGCTTAGACTGCATTAGGGGGAGGGGGGAGGGGTATTAGTCTATATATATATATATATATACATATTATGTTTTTATTGTAAATATATTTTATTATTTTGATGTATACGTGTTTCCATAGTTATAGACCTAATTGTATTGTATATATCCCTTATGGGCAAATCAATGAAAATCAATAAAAAAGAGTTTCCTACTTTTAATAACTTCACCATTGAATCGAGTTCCCATCATTTCGAGTTATCAGGTGGTTTATTAGGTAGGTCGTAGGAGTCATTTATGTGACCGACAACTCCATAGGCAATATACCTTGAAGAGATCGCTACAAGGCTCATAGTTGTGCGTTGTGAGGTCTAAGATGAGGGGTACATAAGTTTTAATGTTGGTGATACTGAATGCCCGGTGAGTAAGTTTTGGATTACTTCTTTCACCGACAACCATGATGATGGTGAAGGAGACCAATGACAGAAGGGAGAAGGAGAAGAGAAGATGACGCGGAGAGGTGATGAAGAAGCACCGGCTGATGAGCAAGTTGACAAACAGGAAGGATCGACTCAGAAGTATTCCCCAAGACAGTCTGATACCATGCTAGACTCTATTTTCCCATAATACGATTCTTATTAAATATGAGTATAAGTACAAGGTACAAACAAGACCATAAAAGCCGAATACAATACATGGGCTAACTAAAAGAGAATACAAATAATATGCGTAAATACATATATACTAACACAAACCAAATTGATGTTTTTAAAGTTAAAATAAAAATATCTAATACGGGGCTAACTAAAAGAGAATACAAAGAATATACATAAATACATATATACTAACACAAACCTAATTGATGTTTTTAAAGTTAAAATCAAAATATCTATTTCTCAAAATGAATTATTTAATCTTTAATATATATATATATATATATATATATATATATATATATATATATATATATATATATATATATATATATATATTAAAGATTAAATAATTCATTTTGAGAAATAGATATTTTGATTTTAACTTTAAAAACATCAATTAGGCCGTCTTACATGAACCTAACTATATATATATATATATATATATATATATATATATATATATATATATATATATATATATATATATATATATATATATATAGGTTCATGTGAGACGGCCTAATTTTGTGAGACCGTGAGACGCATTTTTTTTTTTATTTTTTTTTTAATTTTTTAGTTAATTTAAGTTTTGAAAATAATATTTAAAAACAGAATTTTTTGATTTTTCCATTTATTTTTCATTTTAAAATTATTTTTAGAATATGTACAGTGTAATATTCTATTTAGAATATTTTACTTATTTTTTTTAGAAAAATAGAATTTTATTTTTATTTTTTTTAGTTAACTCAAGTTCCGAAAATAATATTTAAAATTTTTTTTTAGATTATTCTATTTATTTTACATTTTAAAATTATTTTTTAGAATATGTCAGTGTAATATTTTATTTAGAATATTTCACGTATTTTTCAAAAAAGGGGATTTTTTTATTATTATATTTTTTAGTTAATTCAAGTTCCGAAAATAATATTTAAAAAAAGAATTTTTGGATTTTTCATTTATTTTGCATTATAAAATTATTTTTAGATTTGATCTCACGGTCTTACAAAATTAGAATGATCTCAAATTAACCTGAACTTATATATATATATATATATATATATATATATATATATATATATATATATATATATATATATATATATATATATATATATATATATATATATATATATATATAAGTTTAGGTTAATTTGAGACCATTCTAATTTTGTGAGACCGTGACACCAAATCTAAAAATAATTTTCAAATGCATAATAAATGGAAAAATGGAAAAATTCTTTTTTTAAATATTATTTTCGGAACTTGAATTAATTAAATAAATAAATAAAATCCCGTTTTTTTTTTTTTTTTTTTTTTTTTTTTTTTTTAAAATACATGAAATATTCTAATAGAATATTGCATTGTACATATTCTAAAAAATAATTTTAAATTCAAAATAAATGGAAAAATCTAAAAATCTTTTTTTAAATATTATTTTCGGAACTTGAATTAACTAAAAAAATTAAAAAGAATCTCGTTTTTATTTTTAAAATACGTGAAATATTGTAATAGAATATTACATTGTACATATTGTAAAAAATAATTTTAAAATGCAAAATAAATGGAAAAATCCAAAAATTCATTTTTTAAATATTATTTTCGGAATTTGAATTAACTAAAAAAATAAATAAATAAATAAAATAAAAAAATACGTCTTACGGTCTGACATAAACCTAACTTATATATATATATATATATATATATATATATATATATATATATATATATATATATATATATATATATATAAGTTAGTTAGGAATAGTATTTTTTGAGCTTTAGGTTTTTATCACAAATCTTTGGTGCATTTAACATTTTTTGACTTTAATTCAAAACTTTCATATTTTTGTGTTTTGATTGAATTTTTTGCCTTTTGGTTTTTGCCACAAATCTTTAATGAGTTTGACACTTTTAGCCCTTATAGTCAAAAGTTTTACATTTTTGATGTTTTTACCACAAATCTTTTTTAAATTTGACACTTTTCGTCCTTGTAGTAAAAAGTTTTACATTTTGATATAAAAAAGAAAAAAAACCTCTTTTGAATTTTGTCACCATATTTTCCAAACTTTGACAACTTTAATATTATTATCGCAACATTTTTGAATTTTCTCTAGTAGTTCCATTCTTTTGGTTGTACACTTTTAACGTCTAATTTTATGGACTGTCGATTTTCTTCCTTATTTGTGGTGATTTACAATTTCAGCACATATATTTTAAAGTTTGCCGATTTTTCTCGTAATACCCCAAAAGCGGCATAGTCGCGACCTCTTTACCGGATAGATATTAATTTTATGAAAAGTAATTATCAGAATTCGACTTATATCCAGTTTTGCATGGCTTCAAAATGAATCACTGTACTAAGATATTTAAATAATTAAATAATATAGTCTCCAATAAAATATATAAGCTTTTCATGAGTACGAAAAAAGCGCTGTATAACTATTGAAGATAAGACAGTATGGATGAGATATTTTAAGCACAAGATGCCACCAAGAAAATTTCCAGTTCTTGTTGTCACTGGTGGAAAAAACTATTAATTATCTTTTTTAGTGATATTATATTAGCAAAACGAAATTATTAGTCATATATACATCATGCATGCTCTCATATATGTACGACTGTTACATAATATATAGGAAATTATTAATCCGTGTTACGAGTTTCACATGTAAAATTAATTAATCTCAAGATTTAAAGTAATATAATATTATTATATTTCAGTGACAATTTTGACATGGAGCTTTGGAGCTTTTTGAAAGCTTTTAAGAAAAAAAATGTTTGAAAGGTAAGAGATTTTAAATAAACAGTTTTGAATCTTGATAATTTTTAGTTAATGATAATAAAGATAATAATCAAAATATTTCTGCTAAATAAATAAAAAATATGTGAGCAAAGATTAACACAAGGGAACTCAAGCTTGTGTTTGACATGATTCTTCTAAATAGATTTGTTCGTTGTGCTAAGCAGATGCACTACCAGAGATAACCACTAGCTTGAAAATATCGCCAGAATAATTAATCGTCTTAAATAATTAGCAAAAACGTGATTGCATAAGCTTGAGATTTCGAAGTTGTATTCGTGTCCGCATGTCGCACCTATACACAAGTTCGGTGACTTTTGTCTACAAAATCCATAATTTTCACCTCCTGCACGTGCATAGGACTTTGAGTAAAACCATACAAAGGAACTTGTAAGCCTTTATACTACCATGATTATCAACCCAATGAGAGTTTACTTTTTACTCATACGTGGATGAATGATAGTTTCGAAGCTCTCATGGAAGAGAACAAAACTCACTAAGGATTAATAACGTAGACTATATACATTTATATTTAAATGTGTCTGAAGTTTAATAAAAAAAATATATTTTTTTTATTAAATTTTCCAAAAGTCTCCCACATGAATGGAGATCAATACAAACATATGAAAATTTAAAAAAAAAAAAAAAAAAAAATTCAATAGTTGAATCCTATATAGGATAGGTAGGTATTACCCTTTGAACCTCCCCTTGTGAGATATACTTAGTCCCCTAACTATTAGTAAACACAATGTCATTGAATTGAATTGTTGTTTATGTAGATGTTAATAAAATTCACACATGACCCTTCGTGACACGGTCATATCCTAATAGTCATGTTCATTATGATCATGAACACTATCCTAGTTCTGCATAAACTCTTATGAAATGTGTCCCCATAATTCCTTTTGGAGTGACCCTACTTTTCTCACACATAGAGAAGAACAAAATCCACTAAAGATTAATAACATATACAATATATATTTATATTTAAATCTGTCTAAAGTTTAATAGAAGTATATATATATTTTTTTATTAAATTTCTCAACAATCCACCACATGAATGGAGATCGATCCAAACATATGAAAATTTTTAAGCAAATTTTCAATAGTTGAATCGTACATGGGATAGGTAGGTATTACCATTTGAAACTCCCCTTATTAGATATACTTAGTCCCCTAACTATTAGTAAACATAAGGTCTTTGAACTGAACTACCGTTTACATCGATGTTAATACAATTCATACATGACCCTTCCTGACACGATTATATCCTAATAGTCGTGTTCATTATGATCATGAACACTATCCTGGTTCTACATAAACTCTTATGAATTATTCCCCCATAATTCCTTTCGAAGTGACCCCATTTCTCTCTTACATATGTGATTCTATATAATCATTAAAATCCATGTACTTATCCTCTCTTGTCATTGTCAGCAGGAATAGTCGAGGTAAACACCCCCCTCCCCAGGCCTAACAGTGACCTCTCTCATTCATATAACTAGGTTGTCCTTTTGAACCCAGATCTTGGGATCTCTAGTCTTCTAGGTAAGATCTCCTTTGCATGAATTTATTCATTCAAGGGCTTTAGTCCCATTTATAACACTCGTATTCTAGAAGACGGAGGTCATTGGAGAAGTAGTGGTTGGTTTGAAGCTTGTAGATCTAGACCTTGTTCATCTTGATCATCCTTCTAGAGGTATAAAGCCTCAACCTTGATGATTCATTTCTTAGATCTAGTCTAGCTTAGGTTTTTGGTATATTTTGGTCCCATGGGTTGATTCTTGTGAGTAAAAGCTAGTCTGGAAGTTGTCAACTTTATCAGTTAAGACATTCCCAAGAGCTAGATCTGTAAATTCGATGTTTAGACTTTAGGTATAAAGTGCTTAGTTAGGATTTTGAGCATTAGGGGAGTACGATGGGCGTACCCTCCAGGTACGCTCGGCGTAATGTGTTTAGAGCCGATTTCCCTTCTATGTTAGACTAGTACATTGGGCGTAATGGGTGGTACGTATGACTTACTCACCAGAAGGCCTTTTGGGCCTTAGGTCAATATGGGTTTGGGCTATGGTTAGATGGGTCAAGTAAAGGAAGGTTAAAATGGTCTTTTCTCCTTGGCATGATGGAATGTAACACGGATCATTATTTATAGGTTATTACCTTGATTAGAAATTAGATTTGATTTTAATATGTTCAGTGTGAGCAGCCATAGTAGCATCAGCCCGGAAGTGTGGTTTATTTATCATCAGATTAATGTGAGTCTCCTCGCTGTACTTATGGGTCAAATGCACCAATGCTGACCCACTGGATTATGTTGTAGGATAGTAGTGATCTTTGTGACACTTACTAATACGCTTGTATGTGCTTACTGTCTCTATGACTCTTGCTAGTATGATTGTATGCTTAGACGTAGGGGTGAAATAGACCCATACCGGTTGAAAGATACCGAAGGAGTCGGAAGGGACTCAAGGGTGAAATAGACCCGTTATATGCTTTAGTATAATATGCATGTATGATGTATGGTTTGTGCTATTTTAGGGAACTCACTAAGCTTTGTGCTTACGATTTATGTTTAAATGCTTTTCAGGTACTTCCAGTTCAAAAGGAAAGGGTCTGACATGATCGCATCGTATCCACTTGTGTCTCATATTTTATGATTTTGGGATTTTACTCTGATAACTATTTCTTCTATCACATACTTAATTGTTTTTGGAATACATGGTTGACGGTTTGGTACATTTTAAACAATATTTTTTACTTAGTACTTAGGGGATGTTACAAATTGGTATCAAAGCCTTGGTTTGAGGGATTCAGATACACTCTTGGGTGTGTCTGAACTCAAACTAAGGAATTAAGTGAAAAGGAAAAGATTTTCAAGAAAAATATTTTTATAAAATGGGGTGTGAGGCATGCAATCGGACGAGCTCTAATAAGTGTTCCCTAAATACCCATACATGTTTATTTATTTGCTGTATGCGAAAATGTGAATAGCATGCTAGTACAGGGCTAAGGATCTGCCATGAATGGTATGTTAGGAGAGATACCTTTGTATGCTTACTATAAGAACCTCTACAATAACATGCTAGCTTTGATTACTGATGATATATTAGGATGACCTATTAGGCGGTGCTTTGGTTATAACCCGATGCTCGAATGCTACTTGCTTTGTGCTTTTAGGAACCACTGATAATACTAGTTAACTATCAAGAGAAAATACTAGGATACATGTTGCAGAAATTAGATAATTTTAGAAGGTTAGGTTTAACTCTATTGCACAACTCTTGTTTGAGTCCAACCGTTGTAGTGTGAGACCTTGTAGCCGGAGAATTATCTAGAGTGTGTTGCATGTAATTATATTCTTAAGGTAGTTAATGGACATTAGTGGGGGCTTCTTCTGCAACAGATGGGGGAGAGCGGCTAGAAGGGAATCCTTGGAGAACCTAGGAAGCATGCTAGATTAGCGGATGCATCATTTAGCGGGAATGTAGAAAGTTAGGTGTGAGAGTTACTTAGGGGAGTTAGGGTGACTCTTGAGGAAAGTACGAATAGGTGTGGAAGGTAGTATCAGGATCGTACTACTGAAAGCATAAGACCCGTACTCGAATCAGGGGAAGTCACGAGGATACTAAGGAACTCACTAAGTGTGAGATTTTTTGGGTGTTTTCTGATTGTTTGCATTGTTTATTTTCATTATGGGGGTTACTCGAGGTGGTTCAGGTCTTGGTGAGGGATCGGGTTCAGGCTTTGGAGCCAGATCCTTGGATGATCAGGTGTGAGAGTTCATTTCATTTGAGATTACTTGTAGCATTCTGGAGCAAACTCCTGTGATCTTTGGTTCGATCAATAAAGGTATTAATGTGTTGATGGATAAGAGCTTGGGCGCATTCCGTAACGTGATGGTGGCTATGGTGGATGCATACTCTTTGGCTTTTCGAGAGTTTCATGCATGTAGGGATCCTGAGTTCTTAGGGAAGAAGGATCCCATTGCTAGCAAATGATGGTGGGCGGACATCGGGAACGCCTTTTGGTCTAGACTCTGTCCTAAGGAGGTGACAGTCAGACTTGCATCATGTCTTCTGAAAGATCGAGCCCATGACTAGTGGGAGGAGGTAGGCCATGCCTTGGTAGGCGATGACTTGGGATGATTTTTATGAGATACAGAGCTGAGTTTGTACTAGTGATCGAGGTCCAACAGCTGGCAACGGAGTTCCAGGACCTTCGCCATACTACTGAGTCAGTAGTGGAGATTACCGCCATGTTCAGGCAGAGGGCCTTGCTAGTTCCGTATTGTGTGGCGGACAAGGAAATGAAGAAGTCCAAGTAACATGATATCTTGAAAGATAAGATAAAAGAGTTTGCGAGCATGTCTAGCTTCAAGAAATTGGAGGATATGATAGCTCGGGCTCGCGTGCGAGAGATTGATTTGGAGATAGTAATGAAGAGGAAGTCGGTTCAGGATTAGGTATCAGAGAGCTCAGGAAAGAAGCCCAAGGTTGTTGATTCACGATCGAGGGGCCAATAGGGTCATGAATGTTGTGGCAAGTGGTGAAAGGTTCATGATGGAGTTTGTAGGGTGGGTGGGTTTCGCTTCTACAAGTGCAGCGAGACCGGTCACTTTAGCAGGGATTGTCCCACCATCCAGGCGTTTGATCTGATTTTCTTTCACTGCAAACAGAGGGTTCACAATAACGCCCATTTTCCGAGTTTGGAAGGGGGGGGGGGGGTGATAGCACCTACTCCAGCTACATTGAGGATCACTGATAGTCGCCAGGGCAAGGCAAATACGCCAGTTATAAGGATCCAAGCTTTCCAGTTGTCAGCCGAGGAGGCATGCGCAGTGCCATATGTGCTTACGGGTATGTATATTGTTCCTATCTCATTTACTACTTGGATGTTTATGATTATTATATATATATATATATATATATATATATATATATATATATATATATATATATATATATATATATATATAAGATGTTATATAGGGACGTTCCTAGTGAATGGTGTTCCAACTTTAGTTCTATTTGATTTGGGTACTACCCGATCGTTTGTATCAATTATGCTTAGAAAGAGATTCGGTGATGATCTAGGGGTGCTTGATTATCCATTAGAGGTAGAGATTGTCGATGTTCGTCCAGTTCAGGTATGGGGTTATGTCTTGGAGTTATTTGGCGAGCGGTATCTAATTGATTTGGTTCCTATTTCTTAGTGCGAGAGCAAGGTGATTGTGGGGATGGATTGGTTGAGACTTAACAGGGTAATGATTGATTACGGGCACCAGTTAGTTCGTGTTTGACCCCAAGTGGGGGAGAATTAGTTATTCATGGAAAGGGTGCTCAACGTGGACGAACTCTTTTTTCAGCTGCGAGGGTTAGGAGATATCTACAATAGGGTTGTTCGAGTTTTGTTGCTTATGTGTTGGAAACTAGAGAGGACAAAAAGAGGACGATTGATGATGTGCCGGTTGGATTAATGTCTAAGTCAGTAACCATATTTGGTATATACTTGACCCGAGTGTGCATGGTCCTTTTGGGTTGCCTTCACCAAAGCAACTTGACAAGGTAATTTGATATGAGAGAGGAGATATTATGATTTATTAATATATTATAAGAATAATCTATTAAAGGAGAAATCATATTTATTTAATTAGTATTAGTCATAAATTAATTAGGAATTAATTTGGTGACTAAAAGAGATTAATTAAATAAAGGGGTATAAACTGTCAAATGTGTGATAGTTGAGTTTTGGGCTAGGAAATCTAATGGACTAAGGGGGAACGAAATTATGATGAAGGATCATCATATTTTCGTCCAAGGCCTCATTCCATAAGGTTTCTTGGGCTGCTTGGTGGCTAAGCTGTCCATTAGGGTTTAGACTAAAACCCTAGCACCCTATAGTATAAATACATGCCCTATGCTTCAATTTGAGACCACTTGATTCCAAGTGAACCCTAAGGCCGAAATTAGCATCATTCCCTTCTCTCTCTTAGTTGCCTTCTTGCTTCAAGGTGTTTGTGAGCCATTAGAGGCACTACAATTGCGGTGCTTGCTTTCAAGAGTTCAAGAGATCAAGGAAACTAGTTGGTATTGCTATATAACAACAAAGGTATGTCTACTACACTTCTATGTAATTTTCAAAAATTATAGAAGCATGCCAGGGTTTATTTTGTGTTCATAAAGTTGTATGTCTTATAGTGAAAACATAGATCCAACTAGGGTTGCAGGCACACATAGGGTTGTTTGTATTAAACCTATCAGTGCCAAATTTTAGAGAGTATTCATATGTGTTCCTAAAAGGACTTTCCTGGATTTCTTCTAGTGAGGCAAGTGGAGTTCTATATTGATATGGTCCTAGGTGTGGCTTCAATAACCAAGGCACCTTATTGGTTGGTGCCGCCAGATATGCAGGAGTTGTCTACACAGTTGTAAGAGCTGTTAGATAATAGATGTATCGTACCGAGTAGTTCAGCCTGGGAGCACCGATTTTGTTTGTGAAGAACAAGCATGGCTCCCACAGGATGTGCATCGATTATCGGGAGTTGAAAAAGTTAACGGTGAAGAGTCGTTATTCACTTCCAAGGATTGATGATTTCTTCGACCAGGTTCAGGGTACTTCTTTGTTCTCGAAGATTGATCTGCATTCAGGCTATTATCTTTGATATAATGATGTTCGGAAGATGGACTTCAAGACTTGTTATGGTCATTATGATTTCGTGGTGATGCCTTTTAGGCTCACAAATGCACCCGCAACGTTCATGGATCTCATGGCCTGGTTTTTCAGATCGATATAGGATCGGCTAGTCATTGTGTTTATTGATGATATCTTGGTCTATTCTAAGACCAAGTAGCAGCATGAGGATCATCTGTGAGAGGTTCTGGAGACTCTGAAGAGGGAGAGACTGTATGTAAAATTCTCCAAGTGCAAGTTCTGGTTGTGTGAGGTGCAAGTTCTAGGGCATCTTTTCATTCAGAAGGGTATTTTTGGTTGATCTGGCCGAGATCGAGTTTGTGATGTAGTGCGAGGTTTCGAGATCTTTATCTGAAATTCGAAGTTTCCTTGGTTTAGCTGGGTATTACTCAAGGTTTATCGAGAATTTCTCCTGGATCGTAGTTCCATTAACCAAGTTGACGAAGAAGTCTACTACTTTCTATTGCGGGCTTACGATTTATGTTTAAATGTTTTTCAGGTACTTCCGGTTCAAAAGGGAATGACCCAACATGATCACATCGCATCCACCTATGTCTGATATTTTATGATATTGGGAATATACTCTGATAACTATTTATTTTATGACATACTTAATGGTTTTTGAAATACATGGTTGATTGTTTGGTTATTTTAAACAAAATTTTACTTAGTGCTAAGGGAATGTTACACCATTCCTCTTGACGAGGTATTAATTAAATCTCTACTTAGGCCTCTTGTAAGCGGATCCACAATGTTATCATTTGACTTCACATAGTCAATTATGATAACTCCCATAGAGATTAGCTTTCGTATTGTTTTATTTCTGATTGTAATATGCATTGGCTTCTCATTATACATTGTGATTTGAGCTCTACGAATTGTCGATTCGTTGTCAAAATATACACAAATGGCTATTAACGACTTAATCCATTTGGGAATGTCGGAGACGATAAACTCAGATTCCATTGTACATCTAGCTATAATCGTTTTCTTGGATGATTTCCAAGATATATTTGCACCTCCAAGTGTAAACATATATTCACTTGCAGATTTGGAATATTTTATAGCATATATCAGATTTGCATCGTTGTATCCTAGTTGGATGTTTGCTATATTGCAATCCGTATTCACGTGTGTGTTCGGTTTTAAATGCATCTATATCCACTATATTAGGACAAAAGAATAATCAAAACAATCCCTATGTGTACATGCACCCTAGGATCTAGGTTTCACTAATTATAACATCCTACTCTAAAACTATAAATCTGGTAAGAAAGATAAAATTACTAACCTCTTGTGTAGCTCGATCTTGATCTTCTTGAACCTTCTTGATCAAAACATGTTGCTCAGATGAGAGGACCCAATGGAGAATCACTCTAAGGGAATCACACCTAAGAATCTAAAGAGAGAACCAAAAGAAAACTAATAGATGGTCAAATTTCTACAAACCCTAGAAAGGGTTAAGAAAATTTTCCCATAGAAAGGGAGGGAAGAAGTAGACGGTTTTTCAAGCCAAGTTGCAAGTAGGATTTGGAACATTCAGCTACCTATTTATAGCCTTAAATCGTTAGACGAGTTTCATCTCTCATCCCATTTGGGATGGAAATAATTTCAAAATTCTTCTCCCATTTAATTTTAAAATATTTACTAATTAATTTATTAAACATAATAATTAATAAATTTATATCTCCTTCATTATATATATTTTTTAATTTCTCATGTGTGTCATGAGGGAAACCTAAAAGGACCTTATTATTATTTAGAAGAATTACTAATAGTTAATGACCTTGGACACTATTTCCTACAATCTCCATGCCATCAACTATACGAGGTCAAATACTTCTCAAATAATCACCAAAGAGTTAGTCATCTAATGTAACCGCCAAACTCTGATCATGATCAAAATTCATCCTTAGATAAGTAATCAGTTATTCCATTTTTATAGATATCTGTATGAACCTAAGATATGGATAAGCATCAATTTAGTTTTCAAAAATCTGTTTCCCAATAAATATTTGTGACGAGTGCATTCAACTACTAAATTGAACACATCAATTTTAGTCAGGACCCAACCAGTTTTATTAGATGTCATCACCAAATCATCTAGGGGCCCAAGGATGCTTCACATGTTAAGGCAGAAGGCACAAATAAACTTTGACTATATAGCTTTATCTACTAGTCATATCATAAATGCATCTAGGGGCCCAATGCACAAACTTTTTTGCAAACAAAACCCTAAATGCATCTCCATTTGAAGAATAGAATATATTATCATCTTGTAATTGTTCATGACTTGATCCATGAAGTAACTTTCCAAGTTCGGGTTGTTCCAATACTTAAATCTCCACTGCAAGTACTCATGAGTGTTAGCGTGATCTCTATGCCATGTCTAATCTATATTGAAAAACACCAACCTCGTGACAAGCTTAATTCATATACTCACTCCCAATAGTATGACTGAATATGAAGTTTGAGTAACTTAATACCGGGAAGTAGGTTCAAAACCTGGAAAAGGAGAACATAGTGATAAGTTAATGAAATGTCTGATCTCCATCATATATTAAGATCTCCACCTAATAATTATCAAATCTAATAAAATATTATACTCATTAATTTCTAAATTTTAAAACAAATCATTCCAAATAGGCTCAATCTAAATAATTTTCAAATTAAATGCATCATGACTTTGTCTAACTGTTCGACTTGGTCGATGACATTTGCTTAGGGAATGGATTGGCAAGATTATCGTTCGATATGAATCTATTAAATATGATGTCTTCACATTTGAACAACTATCAAATGTGATGGTACTTACTGAGTACATGTCATGTGAACTTGCAGGAGTTTGGGATCTATACACGAGATAAGTTCACCTTTACGATCACAAGAACCTTCAAATGGATCATCAATGGTTAAATTACAACAATGATGTCGCTGATGAATCTCTTAAATCACATAGCTTCTATTGCATTCTAATTGGATGAAATAGATACTATATTTATTCTCAAATCCACTATGTTGTATTACTCAGTACTCTCCCAAGCTAATATTTCACCATTCAGTAAAATCACGAATTCCGACTACAAACGTAATTGTATTTTTTTAGTGTGGAATTTAGCATCAGTGTGAGATTTACATTTATCTTTTCCAGGCTAAGATCATTTTCTTTGTTCTCTAAGGACACCAAGTAATGCAATTCATTTTTATTCTTCGATTCATGCTAAGTTGATCTGATTCGGCCTGTCATGCTCAAGACACACGAGTCATCAGATCTAATATATGACGTGAGCAGAAGCATATGAGACACGAATCATTTCCTCTAGCTCAAAAGTAGAACCATGACATTAGAGTTTCTTAATTTCATTTCATAATTTATAAGCATGAAATCTCTTGGATTTCTGCATCTCAAGTTTCCTTGAGATTTTATGTTCTTTGGCTTGATATAATTAATAACTCAAATCTATCATAGATCCTTACATTTTGCACGTGTGTTACTTCTCCCATGTGTTTCAAGGCTAAACAATTCCCAAACTAAGCGAAGATTTTACATTTGATAAGCTAGAGCATATTTGCTTATGAATTGTATATTATCCATATATGTTATAAGGTTAACAACAGTGTTCCCACTAGTACTGATACATATATGACTCGTCTTTGTTTCTAGAAATCCAAACTTCTTGATTTCTCTCATTGAAGCAATGATTCCAATTACTACCACTAGCTTTTAACATACTTACAGTCCACCTTTGTTTCTCGAAGTTTAAACTCCTTGAATTCTATTCTTAAGACAAATATTCCATTTGGTGAGATGCTCGTTTCAGTTCATAAATAAGCATCATGAGGTTCACAAGCCACATTGGTTTGACTATGTGTTTGTTCACATCCATATTTGTTATCTTTTTGAAGATTCACTAACACTTACAATTTTAAGGTCAAGTGTTTGATCAACCAACTTTCAAACTTACATGATTGATTATCGCTCTCAATATCATCCTTCTATCTTGTAGCCTTTTAGGGTCTGCCACAACTTCAGATAGCTGGCATACTCTGAATGTAATATACTAGTGAATCATATTCCACAATAATATAGATTCTATATCACTAGGTCTATGACGTCCTCTATCAGAGGTGGAGGTATGTTAGTTCCCTTAATAGCTCTTTCAAGATCGAATTGAATGCTATTAGAATTATAGGTTCTTCGTTGGTTGACTCTTAAATGCTATCAAGATCGATATGAATCCCACTAGCTCTTTTGGATATCAAATCCTACTCTAGGAGGACTACTCCTTGAGCAAGAAACATTTTGTTCCCATAAGGTTTGTAAAACAATTACCCAAAACGCTTGTTAGGATGTCCAACAAAATAACACATCTAAATTTTAAGTCCTAGCTTATTAAGCGCTTCATGAGTAACGTAAGCCTCATAATCATATAAATGGGTTATGATTATCGTATATGAACAATATAGAGAAGGAGAACGAAAATTAGAAGCGCCAAATATCATCTACGATTTTATCCATAATATTCTATTTATAGGTAGCAAATAAATCCTTAGCAATTCAAATGCATAAATGATAATCCTTATGTTATTTAAAACCTATCTTATCCTTATTAGGATAAGTAGAAATCGTCCACCTCCTTACTCTGGAGAGTTATAGGATATTCTAGTTAATCCAAATCATTTAATTAATATTCAACCCATTTAATTAATTAAAAGTATTTAACTAATTACCAAAATAATTTCTAATTAATATATTAATTCCTTAATAAATTAACTAATATTCTCCATTTCCTTAATGCTATCTTGGGCACCATTTCCAACAATCTCTCATTTGAACTAGTCTTTAACTTCTTAAGGTATTAATAATTTTCAAATAACCAACAGAGAGTTAGTCATCCAATACGACTGCCAAACACTTGATCTCAATCAAGTTTTTAACCCTTAGATAAGTGAGCAATTATTCCTTTATACTAGATATTTGTATGAACTTAAGACATGGGTAACGAGCAATCTTAGAGTTCAAAAATTGTTTCCCGATAAAATTTTTTGACAATCACATCTGACTTTCATATCTAACAAATCAATTTAGTCAGGACCTAGCTAGGAACATCAGATGTCAGTACTAAATCATCATAGGGCCCAAGGATATTGATTTTCCTATTGAGTTAGAAGGAACAAATAAAATTTGACTATATAGTTTTTTTCTATTAATCTAATCATATATGGACATACCCTTTATGACTATCAGTTACAGATAGTGTTGGACTACACCAATGCACAAAAATTTTCGTAAGCAAAACCTCATATGCATCTTGTTTAAAGAATAAAATATGTTATCTTCTTAGAATTAGTCATAACAAGATTCATCAATTAATCTCTAAGTTTGGGTTGTTCTAACAAAATTTACTTTTCAAGTACTCATGAGTGTTAGCACAATCTCTTATGCCATCTCCAATCTCTTATGGTCCAATCAACTAACACTCATGAAAGTCTTAAATTCCAATGCTCACTCCTAAGAGTACGACCGACTGTGGAATTTTGAACATAATTAAATATTTTGGAATTGGGTCCAAAACATGCAAAAGTGAAGCATAGTAATGAATAACACAACTTTGATAGCAACAAATGCTCTTTATTAAGTCTCTACAAAATAAACATCAAAATGGTTGTAATCCATATTGTTATATGTTTCAGAAATAAATCACACAAACACACGTGGTTAAGCCAATTCATTTGTAGATATGATGTCTCAAGACTTTGTCTGACTAACGGACTTGGTCGTTGACATTAGCTTAGTGAATGGATTGGCGAGATTATATTTTGGTATGATCCTATTGACAATGATGTCGTCACATTCAAACAAAAATGTAATGATACTTCTTGAGTATATGATAGGTGAGTTTTTATGACTTAGGATCTATGCTTAAGGTAAGCTCACCCTTATAGTCACAAGAACTTTCATAAGGACCATCAATGATTAAGTTTAAACAATAATGTCAATAATGAATTTCTTTCAATCACATAGTTTCCTTTGAATTTTGACAAGATACTATTGAGAATAACTCCGAGATGACGAATGCGGAATATCAAGAACAATCAAGAATCAATCACCAACATATGCAAGTAATTTGATAAAGGTTTTTCTTGTGTTGATTATGAGATAAACGTACAGAGAAAACCCTAATCTTGGTAAAAAACTTACACCAAAAGTAAACCTAATGATTATTTATAGGGAATAATTGATATCTACCATAAATATAAAATCTGTGCCTAATATAAAATCAATGCCTTAGAAGAGCTCGATTAAGAACTTCTACTGTAAAAACATCGTAGGGAATCATAAAATGATTAACCCTAAAAAGGCTTCCCTAAATAACCAAATATGCCATATCAGTTTCAATATCTCAAATACTCAACAAACTCCCCCTAGATGTTGAAACCGATGAAGATCACGATTTCCAATCTTCTTGGCATTTCTCCCCCTAAATTGTGAGAATCATTAGTAGATGGGGTCTTAAAAGCGAGAGAAATAAGAATAATCTTCCAAATACGAACTCCCCCTTGAATAATCATCACCCCCCCTTGAATCTTCAACAAATACCATGGAGAGAATCCGAAAAGTTAAGAAGAATCACCAACAATCTTCAAAACTCGTCAGATATGATGAAATAAATTCTTTTAGAATAAACCCAATCTTTAAAAAATTAAAACTAGAAAAATAACAAAAAAATAATTTTGTATTTTTCTATTTTAAATTTAGACAAAAGAAAAGAAAAAGAAGCAATTATTTAGAAGGGTTTGAAAAAAAATAATAAGCCCAAAGAAAAGATTAGAAACAAAAATATTTTGGAAAGAAGGGGTAAAAATGATAAAAATCCAAAAAAAAATTGAAAAGAATTTTGGATACTGGGTTAAAACTGTGAAGTTCTGAAAGTTAGGGGGCAAAATTTGAAAAAATAACCCATTTTCTTCACTTTAACGATGAAAAAAATGGCATCTTCCAAAGTGGGGCAGAGACAGTAAAGATTGTAAACATTTGAGGACTAAAACGGTCAAAACACTGAAGTTGCAGGGACCGAAGATGAATATTTTAGTCTTCTTCTCCGATTAGACATCTGATAAAACTCATTTGTGTATCTTGAAGAACATGAATCCAACCATCTCGCATTTTTACTTTCGTTCCGAGCATAAGATTGATTGTGAGAGGTATTGATGTACAGTAGAATTATGTTCCTTGAAACTTTTAGGTATCTCATAAAACTATTTTGCGTATTATGTTCTGAGCATAGTGTCATTCTGGACGTGTGTGTAAGTTAGGAACAGAGAGTAGAATTATGTTCCTTGAAACTTTTAGGTATTGATATACAATAACTCCGTACGGGAGTATGATATAGTGTTCCACTTGGGATGAATAGATATGGTGGGTCCCGATCAGACAACTATAATCGTATGTCTGCATATTCTTGGATAACTAGAAATGGTAGGTCCTGATCAGGAAACTCTAAACGTATGTCTGCATATTTATAAATGGTTCGGTAGGCACAATAATCCCTCTTGATAATCATATATTAGGATCTGTGATGATCGATGGGGTGCCGGTAGGATTAGGTATGAGGGTACGTAGATATCTAAATCAGATGCACATTTATATTGTTTGGTAATAATTGGTTTTTCAATATATATATATATATATATATATATATATATATATATATATATATATATATATATACATATATAACATTGTGGGATTGAAATCTCTATTTACTCACCAGGTTCCTAACTTGGCCCACTCACTTAATTTTTATCACAGGTATCGATGCGAAGATACATTACAGAAAGAGATTAAAGGAGATGTAGATCATTAGTGTAAATTAATGTAAGGTGTGTTTATGCTTATGTTTTTTTATCAGTGATGACATCCCAAGTTTTGAAATAATATGAATATCGAATGTTTCTTCAGAAATGTTTAATGTTAATATTATCTCATAATGAAATAATATTTTTTGGACCAACTCTGAAACAAAAGAAATATATGTTTTAAATAAGCATAAATTAATAAAGTTAGAATGACCATAAATTTGGGGATATCAAACGTATGGCTGCCACGACATGGTCGATGGTTGGCCACAGCTCGGTGGCTGACCATTGACTTTGACCGTTAACCATTGACTTTTTGACAAATATGACTTTTGGTCAAACTATGATAGAAGTGAGTGTTTAGCTAAGGTCTACTTCTGGTTTGGTTTAAGGTAACTTATGTTAGTTGTTCTATTGTTGGGTTTTGCTGTTGAGTTTCTGTTGGTTAGCTCAGGTGAGTTTTCTCACTATACTATGTACTACAATACGGATCCTTTGTATGTTAGGATGTTGATATGTTGCAGTGATCTGTTATACATGTAGAGTTTTTAAGATTACCTATTCTTGCTTGTTATTTTTAATTTGCGTATTTCGACATATTGTGGTTAGGTTGAGGTGGTCCAGCTGTTTGCTGATGGCCAAGTGGCCCGAACGATCCAATTTATAATGTAGGCCTAGGGGGGTGGCTTGGATGATGTAGGATCTTATGACATCCCCATTTTCAAGACCAGAAAAGACCGATTTGTTTATGCTTATTTAAAAATCCAAGTATCCTTTTTGAAGAATAATATTGTGGTTGTTCCCAAAAACATGATAATGATATTATCAAAGCATTTATGAAGAAATGTATTTTATTTATATTAAAACATTGGGATGTCATTGTCAATACTGAAACATAAGCATAATGAAATATTACAAGCCTTATGTAATTAAACTAGTGACCTAATACTCCTTGAATCTATCAGCTGAATATATCTTTAATATCTAATCCATGCTCTAGGATCAATGAAGAATGACTATGCCCACTCCATGCTCTCAGACTAGGGACGAACGACTATGTCTAATCCATGCTCTCGGATTATTGACAAATGACGATGCCTAATTCATACTCTTGGAATAAGGACAAATTTCTACGTATGATCCATGCTCACGGATCAAAGACAGATTTTAGAGTTCTACCCTCCATATAAATCTTACCCGTAATCTTAAGGAGATATTACCCGATATTCATTTTAATTAATTTAGCTTTATATATTGTCAAATATGTTGTTAACACGTATTTTAGGAATTATCAAATATCTCACACATAAACATATATTTAATACTTTAATTAATATTTATATTAAAATCATGTTCATGAAAGGGACTATGCATTCACTTGTTAAAGTGATGAGTCTAAACTCGGATAATGCTTCTACTCTCCATTCCTAACTTACACACACATCTTAAATGAGACTACCCGATATCAAACTTACTTGAATTGGTCTTATATTATTAACGGGCATAGCTACCAAACCTATAACACCAACTCTACCTAGATAACACTATCATATCTTAGTGTATATGTATATATTTACTATAGAGTATTTTAAGTATTAATATACTTTTCTATTTCCCTAATGATATTTCTATTATTTTTATCATGCGAAAATAGACATATACCTTTTTAATCATATATAGAACCATATATGCTTTGCATGCCATATATTCTTAAATACATTTCTAACACATAAACCAGGCAATAAGAATATAGATCGCACATAAACTGTAACGCCCGCAAATTCGGGCTAGTCAAATTAGAGACAATAACCGTCAAAAATAAATTTTGATGGAATATTATTTTGAATGAATAATCTTAACCAAGTTATAATATATGTCACAAGGGTTTCGTACATATAAAGAACTCCGAAATCCGAATTATAACGAAGAAGTTATGGCTCGTCGAAGTTTTACGACAAAATCGACACGACACCGCATAGTGTAAAAAATGAATTTTTGATAAACTACATTTTAGTCTTAGAGATATAAATGAAAGTTGTAGTATACTTCAAACCCAGAGTGTGCATAAAAAGAACGCTCAAATCTTACTTCGTATGAGAAAGTTATGATTATTCAAAGATTTGGCATAGTATTGTACAACCCGTAATTCAAATTTTAGATTGATCCATTTTTGGCCAACGCAACCTAAATTAGAATTTAAGATCCCATTAATAGGAGCTCAACGATAAAAAAGACAGATGAAAATGGAGTCTGTATGTAGAAGTTATGAATTTTACACGGTCATTTAACAATGTAATCTTCTCATACTGTTAAATTTAAAATTGGTAGAGAATTAGTCGGAGGTGTCAAAAGAAAAGTTGTAGATATTATCCTTACCTATGCGTGGATATAAAGAACGTCAAAAACGGTGTTCGTATGCAAACGTTATGAATTTTTAAAGATTGGCTGTTTTACCTGCGTCCGGCGCCACGTGTCAGCACCAGACTTCGCCTTGGAGCCTACGCAAGGCTCACGACGTGAGAGGCCCTAGAAGTCCTATAAATAGAGGTACAAATAACCTATTTTCTTCACACCTTTCATCCTCTTTCTCTCCCATTACCCCCAAGTCATTTCTTCCCTTCCCTAACAACTTCTAAGTGTTAGAGGCGAGTCTCGAAGCGCCAGTAGGCTCCAAGAAGAAGAGCTTTCGGCTCAGAAGTTCTGCCCCCGTAGAGCCTGGCTCCTAGCCAAACCCCCGGTAAGAGAGTGATTCTTACCCTACTTTAAGTATAACTTATGTTTAAGTTCATTATCGTTATTATGAATCTATAAACAAGATTTATCAGTGATTCCAAGTTGTTATACTGATTGATCTACTTACAGAGATGATGTCAAGGATGTGATTTATTGAGGTGTTTAAAGTGGGATTTCCAAATATTATACTTCATATACCAAATGGACCGTACCTCCGATATGGTCCTACTTGGTTGTTCCTTACTTGATAGATAATGAAAGTAGACTTTGAGTTAATGATGAATCTAGACTAATAACTAGTCGCAATAAATATTCGACTAAAATCTAGTGGTAATAATACTTGGTTTCATCGAAGGAAATCATATTGTTAACAAGCGAAGCGCTGCTAGAATTTCGATTCGTCACTTTAACAAGTGAGTGCATAGTTACTTTCATCTTACACATAGATATGAAGTATTTTATATAAATTATGTGCTATGTGTGCATATTATCTATATACTTGCTATCTGTGCTGGATATACAATTTTATACATGTTTTAAATGATTTAAACTATATATGTATTTATATCTACAAAATATGTTGGGTAAAATATGGGTAGATAAATAATGAGGGATGAAAGATGATATAGAGGAACAATGGTAATATAGACATAGTGCCCTATAGGTGAACATTAGCAGCAATGGACTTAGAACCCTATAGATGAGCATTGGTAGCTGCGCCACAACCTGCAGATGTTTTTGATCTACGATGTACTCTAAACATCCTAGCAGCTGCACTCTAATGATTGTATTGGCAGCTGCTCCTAAAGAGAATATCACAACCCTGGCAGCTGCGCTTAAAGGATAATATCGGCAGCTGCGCCTCAAAAAGAATATCACAACCCTGGCAGCTACGCTTAAAGGATAATATCGGCAGCTGCGCCTCATAGAGAATGTCACAATTTTAGCAGTTGTGCCTAAATGGTAATATTGGCAGTTGTGCTTAATAGATAACATTCACATTTATGTCAATGGCAACGATGGACTTCGTGCCTATTCCTTAGGACAATCCATAGGAATGAATGAATAAAGAATAGTTGATTCTTAGGGTAGATGTAACAGCCCGGAATTTCAGGTATTTCTTTAAATTATTTTTGGGGCATATTTAGGAGGGGACTCGGCGAGTTGGTGCCTGACTCGCCGAGTAGGGCCACGGTCTTGGTCACAGATTCGCGGCTGGACTCGACGAGTCCATTAGGGACTCGGCGAGTCGACGCTGTTCAGCTGAAACCCTAGCCGTTTTGATTCTGGATCGTATATAATGCTTTTAGGGCCGTCATGTCTCGTCTTTTGGCCGATTGAAGATAACCAAAAAGTCTGTGGGCGTCTGGAACAAGGGTGAAGGCTAGTGGAAGCTTGAAGAGGTTATTAGGCAAGGAGAGGCAAGGTGGTGATCAAAGGAGGATCAAGGGGTCGAGCTCTGAAGGTTGGGGACGCAGGGAAAACGTTTTCCAGGTAATCCTCGGATCATTTCTGTAGTTTTGGTGTTGTACACGAATCTAGGGTTTAGGAAACCCATTTAAGGATTTGATAGATTATAGTGTTGTTATAAGCGTTTAAATCCCAGTAATAGAATGTGTAAAGGTCCAGGAAGCCCCATATTTATATATTACGGAATCATGCGAATTACAGGAGGCAGTTGTTTGACTGCATGGCGAGGACTCGCCGAGTCCAATGATCAGACTCGGCGAGTAGCTTGAAGATTCACTAGGACTCGCCGAGTTGTTCTTCAGACTCGGCGAGTAGCTTGAAGACTTACTGGGACTCGTCGAGTCGTTCTTTAGACTCGGCGAGTGGAGTCGGGGTGTCTAGACTCGTCGAGTTGCCTTTGCACTCGACGAGTCTGGTCAAGTTGACCGTTGACCTGTATGTAATTTAGTAGGGCCAGTTGTCTTCTTTGATAAGATCATTAATAAAGGTATGTGATATTATAGGGAGCCTGCAGATTAGCGGATCGAGTGCGAGTGGCTCGAAGGGTGTATAGCTTGCATACTACGAGGTGAGTCTTCTCACTATACTTCACCCGGAAGGGTTTGACTGCGTGACCGGAAGGTCGTATGTGTTATATTTATGCTATGTCTAGAGAGGTAGATGCTTTATATGTGATGTATGCTTATATGTGAGGTATGCTTATACGGGCCGGAAGGCGAGACTTTATGTGATAGAAAGGACGGTATGATGTATGACTTATGTGTTATGTGTGATATGTTATATGTGTTATGTTTTACACTATTATGGGCCGGAAGGCAAAATACTATGGGCCGGAAGGCAACTTAATACGAGCCGGAAGGCGATATGTTATGGGCCGGAAGGCGATTATGTTACGGGCCGGAAGGCAATGTTATGTGGACCGAAAGGTCCGGGCCGGAAGGCGTATGTGGGTAAGTCGTATACTGGGGAACTCACTAAGCATTTATGCTTACTAGTTGTGTTTATGTTTTTCAGGTACTAGTGATGACCGTGGGAAGGCGCCGGCGTGACACGTACACACTGCCATTGTTGAAGATCTTGAGGATTCGTTATTTATATTTTTGCAATAAACTTGGAATAAACTCTTTTGTCGAATAATGATGTTTTATTTAAAATGAAAAATTTATTTGAAAATTTGAACTGTTACAATTGGTATCAGAGCCTTGGTTTGAGGGATTCGGGTGTACTTTCGGGTGCAACTGAACCCAGACCGGGGATTTGAGGAAGAACCTTTTTAAAATAATAAGGACACAACATTTCATAAATGGTAAGGCGGTAAAACAAGAATGGAGCAGTGTGTACGATCAGCCAGCGCCCGAACGGTAAAGATCCCAAGAATACCTTACAATGTTATGTTATGCACTGAATTATGAATTGTTATGCATGCTAGAGACTAGGTATACATGATAGGACTAGAATTGCCTGTTTTGTGATGCCTTAGTCTAGGGAGATTGTTTATATGAGATATTTGGTAGCGTGCAAGTAGATAGTGCATACTAGAGGTAGAGTACTCACTATTCGGGATTTGGGGAGGAAGATTTGGGACGAATACTGATGCGGTGTGGTCGGTAGTATTGGGCCCGTACTACCGAAGACACTGGATCGGTGGAAGACCCAAGTAAGAATCCCTGGAAATCGGAGACTGAGTAGGGCGCGTATCGAGTACAATTGTACTTGGTGGAGTCTCTGATGATTTTATGTTATATTTCAGAGACATCATGGTCATCACACGCAATGGGGCGAGTTCGAGCGGTGCGAGTGACGAGGAGATTCGTCAGATTATTCAGGAAGAGGTAGCTGCGGCGGTTCGGGCTGAGATCCCGGAGATGTTTGGGTCTATTAAGACCACTCTGATGGAGGAGTTCGAGGAGCGGTACGCCGCACTTACTGAAGCTGCAGTCGCTGCCGCTACCGCAGCTGTGGCTGCTGCTAGGCCGCAAGGGGGTGATTCATTGCTATTCAGGGAATTCAGCAACACAAAACCCCCTGAATTTGATGGGACGCAGGATCCGATTGCGGCTATGAGGTGGATCGCCGACATTGAGGGGTGCTTCTATACTTGCTCATGCCCGGAGCACCTGAGGGTACGGTTCGCCTTGAACCAGCTCCGTTTGGGAGCGAAGGATTGGTGGAAGTTCGTGACGGCGAACTTCACTCAGGCAGAGATTTCAGCGGTGACATGGGAGAGGTTTACGGAGATGTTCAGGGACGAGTACGTTCCCCCGGTGGAGAGGGAGCGATTGATTCAGGAGTTCTTGACCCTTAAGCAGGGTACTGACTCCGTGGCAGTGATCACGCGGAAGTTTCATGAGAGGGCAATGTTCTGCCCTGAGCTGGTATCTACAGAGCAGTCGCGGATGAGCCGGTATTTGGGCGTTTTGAAGAGGGAGATCCGGGAGTTTGTATCAAACTCCACCTATCGTACTTGCACTGAGCTTCAGGTGAACGCCAGGAAGCGCGAGATCGAGTTGGAGACTCAGGCGAGGGAGGAGGCTGAGTCTCGGCAGGTGGATCGGCGGCCGGCTCAGTCTCAGCCGGCAGCCAAGCGGACTAAGTTCGCTGATTCGAGGATGGGAGGTCCGAAGGGTCGCACTTGCGTGAAGTGCGGTAGGAGTCACGAGGGGGTGTGTCGAGCTGGTGGTTGCTACAAGTGTGGCAAGGAGGGACATATTGCCAGGGATTGCCCTAAGGGGTTTATGGTTTGCTTTCACTGCAACCAGACAGGCCATCGGAAGGCCGAGTGTCCGCAGCTTCGTCAGGGAGCTACACCTACTACCAGGACTACTGAGACCCGACCGGCGAAGGTCGAGGCCCCGAGGGCTCGCGGGAGAGCCTTTCAGCTGACTGCAGAGGAGGTCCGCGCTGCACCCGATGTTGTGGCAGGTATGTTATCATTCGCGTAATTACTTAAAGGTTGAAATGTTATGCTTATGTTAATGTATGTGTAGGTACTTTTCTTGTGAACTCTATGCCTGCTCTAGTGTTATTTGATTCGGGTGCGAGTAGATCGTTTGTATCGTTAGCCTTTAGTTAGCATATCGGCATTAGTCGTGAGCCGTTAAGTCGGCCTTTGAGTGTTTCTATTGCGGCCGAGAGGGTGGTTTGTGCTACGGAGGTTCTTCGGGGATGTGTGCTAGAGATCTTCGGGGTCGCGTTCCCGATTGACCTAGTTCCTATTGCGATGGGGGACGTCTGTCTCATCATGGGCATGGACTGGTTGAGCCGATTCAGCGCTGTCATCGACTGCGAACGTCAGCTGGTGACTATACGAGACCCTAGTGGGGGAGTTCTTACGGTATACGGCGAGGGTACCCGTTCGGGATCAGCTTTTTGTTCGGCCGCTAGGGCGAGGCAATGCATACAGCGGGGATGTAACGGTTTTGTGGCATATGTGATGGATACGCGGGAGACTTCCGAGAGGCCGAAGACAGTGGAGGAGGTTCCAGTGGTGCGCGAGTTTCCAGATGTTTTTCCCGAGGATTTGCCGGGAGTACCTCCTGCGAGGCAAGTAGAGTTTGGTATCGATCTAGTTCCAGGGGCTGCGCCTATTGCGAAGGTGCCTTATCGTCTTGCACCTCCAGAGATGCAAGAGTTGTCCTCGCAACTTCAGGAGTTGTTGGGAAAGGGATTTATTCGGCCGAGTAGCTCGCCGTGGGGAGCACCGATTCTGTTCGTCAAGAAGAAGGATGGTTCACACCGGATGTGTATCGATTACCGGGAACTGAACAAGGTGACGGTCAAGAACCGCTATCCGTTACCGAGGATCGATGATCTATTCGATCAGTTGCAAGGGGCATCTTGGTTTTCCAAGATTGATTTGAGATCAGGGTACCATCAGGTAAGAGTGCGGGATGAGGACGTCCAGAAGACAGCATTTAGGACGCGGTATGGGCATTACGAGTTCGTGGTGATGCCTTTTGGGCTCACCAATGCCCCAGCAGTGTTCATGGACCTCATGAACAGGGTATGCAGGCCGATGCTGGATCGGTCTGTGATTGTATTTATCGATGACATCCTGGTGTATTCGTGGTCTAGAGAGCAGCATGAGGGACATTTGAGGGAGGTTCTTGAGGTGCTGAGGTCGGAGAAGCTATATGCAAAATTCTCCAAATGTGACTTCTGGTTACGGGAGGTCCAATTTCTGGGACACGTTGTAAATAAGGCAGGGATATTGGTTGATCCGGCCAAGGTGGAAGCAGTGATGAGTTGGGAGGCACCGAAGTCACCTTCTGAGATCAGGAGTTTCCTTGGGTTGGCGGGGTACTATCGGAGGTTTATTAGGGACTTCTCCAAGATCGCGGTGCCGCTCACCAGATTGACCCGGAAGGGTGTTACATTTTCATGGGGACCCGAGCAGCAGACTTCCTTCGAGACACTTCGTCAGAGACTGTGCGAAGCCCCAGTATTAGCTCTCCCGGAAGGGATGGAGGACTTTGTCGTATATTGCGACGCATCGATTTCGGGGTTGGGTGCAGTGTTGATGCAGAGGGGCCATGTGATAGCCTATGCATCGAGGAAGCTGAAGCCTCACGAGGCGAGGTATCCCACGCATGACTTAGAGTTGGGGGCGGTAGTGTTCGCCCTCAAAATTTGGCGTCACTACCTGTACGGGGTTCGTTGTACCATATACACGGACCATAGGAGTTTAAAGTATTTGATGGATCAACCCAACCTAAATATGCGTCAGAGGAGATGGTTAGATGTGGTTAAGGATTATGACTGTGAGATCCTGTACCACCCAGGCAAGGCTAATGTGGTAGCCGACGCATTGAGTCGTAGGACGGAGAGCAATCCATTGTGGGACGTATGTTTGAGATTGACGGTGATGACTCCGGTATTAGATGCTATTCGTGGGGCACAGGCCGAGGTTGTGAAATCTGGGATGCAGAAACAGGAGCGGGTCGTCGGGTTGATTTCAGAGTTCGTTATGGATGGACGGAGACTTCTGACGTTTCAGGGTCGGATCTGGGTACCATTCGTGGGTGGTACGCGTGTTACTTTGATGGAGGAGGCACACAGATCGAAATTCTCGATCCATCCCGGTGCTACGAAAATGTATTTGGATTTGAGAAAGGAGTACTGGTGGCCTTGCATGAAGAGAGACGTCGCCTGGTTCGTTGAGAGGTGTTTGACCTGCCGTAGGGTTAAGGCCGAGCACCAGAGACCGCACGGTAAGTTGCAACCCTTGGAGATTCCTGAGTGGAAGTGGGAACAGATCACGATGGATTTCATCACTAAATTGCCGAGAACTGCCAGGGGAGTCGATGCGATTTGGGTGATTGTGGATAGGCTAACAAAGAGTGCACACTTCCTTGCCATTAGCGAAAGTTCATCAGCAGAGAAGTTGGCAGAGTTATACGTGAGAGAGATAGTGTCTCGGCATGGGGTACCGATTTCGATTGTTTCAGATCGCGACGTACGTTTCACTTCCAGGTTCTGGAAGAAATTTCATGAGGAGTTGGGTACTAAACTGCATTTTAGTACTGCATACCATCCCCAGACCGACGGTCAGAGCGAGCGGACGATTCAAACATTGGAAGACATGCTTAGAGCGTGTGTGTTAGACTTCGGGGGTAGCTGGGATGCGCATCTGCCGTTGGCTGAGTTTTCCTACAACAACAGCCACCATTCGAGCATTGGTATGCCACCTTTTGAGTTGTTGTATGGTAGGAGGTGTCGGACTCCCATTTGCTGGGGAGAAGTGGGACAGAGAGTGATGGGCAGTACAGAGATCGTACTTCAAACGACCAAACAGATTCCACAGGTGAGGCAGAGGTTATTGACCGCCCAGAGCCGACAGAAGAGTTATGCGGACAGACGCCGGTCCGAGCTCGAATTCCAGGTTGGCGACTTCGTTCTCCTAAAGGTTTCTCCTTGGAAAGGAGTGATTCGGTTCAGAAAGAGGGGCAAATTGGGGCCTCGGTTCATAGGTCCATTTCGGGTAATTGCAAGAGTAGGTCGGGTAGCGTATCGGTTGGAGTTGCCAGCGGAGCTGAGTCAGATTCACAATACCTTTCACGTATCACAGTTGAGGAAGTGTATAGCCGATGAAGTGGCAGTGGTTCCGTTAGAAGATATTCAGGTGGATGCGAGCCTGAATTACGCCGAGAGACCAGTAGCTATCAGGGATCGGAAGATCAAGGTTCTACGGAACAAGGAGATACCTCTGGTGTTGGTTCAGTGGCAACATCGGAAGGGATCGGAGATGACTTGGGAGCCGGAGAGTGAAATGCGGGAGCAACATCCGGAGTTATTCACAGGGTGAGACTTCGAGGGCGAAGTCTAGTGCTAGTGGGGGAGAGTTGTAACAGCCCGGAATTTCAGGTATTTCTTTAAATTATTTTTGGGGCATATTTAGGAGGGGACTCGGCGAGTTGGTGCCTGACTCGCCGAGTAGGGCCACGGTCTTGGTCACAGATTCGCGACTGGACTCGACGAGTCCATTAGGGACTCGGCGAATCGACGCTGTTCAGCTGAAACCCTAGCCGTTTTGATTCTGGATCGTATATAATGCTTTTAGGGCCGTCATGTCTCGTCTTTTGGCCGATTGAAGATAACCAAAAAGTCTGTGGGCGTCTGGAACAAGGGTGAAGGCTAGTGGAAGCTTGAAGAGGTTGTTAGGCAAGGAGAGGCAAGGTGGTGATCAAAGTAGGATCAAGGGGTCAAGCTCTGAAGGTTGGGGACGCAGGGAAAACGTTTTCCAGGTAATCCTCGGATCATTTCTGTAGTTTTGGTGTTGTACACGAATCTAGGGTTTAGGAAACCCATTTAAGGATTTGATAGATTATAGTGTTGTTATAAGCGTTTAAATCCCAGTAATAGAATGTGTAAAGGTCCAGGAAGCCCCATATTTATATATTACGGAATCATGCGAATTACAGGAGGCAGTTGTTTGACTGCATGGCGAGGACTCGCCGAGTCCAATGATCAGACTCGGCGAGTAGCTTGAAGATTCACTAGGACTCACCGAGTTGTTCTTCAGACTCGGCGAGTAGCTTGAAGACTTACTGGGACTCGTCGAGTCGTTCTTTAGACTCGGCGAGTGGAGTCGGGGTGTCTAGACTCGTCGAGTTGCCTTTGCACTCGACGAGTCCGGTCAAGTTGACCGTTGACCTGTATGTAATTTAGTAGGGCCAGTTGTCTTCTTTGATAAGATCATTAATAAAGGTATGTGATATTATAGGGAGCCTGCAGATTAGCGGATCGAGTGCGAGTGGCTCGAAGGGTGTATAGCTTGCATACTACGAGGTGAGTCTTCTCACTATACTTCACCCAGAAGGGTTTGACTGCGTGACCGGAAGGTCGTATGTGTTATATTTATGCTATGTCTAGAGAGGTAGATGCTTTATATGTGATGTATGCTTATATGTGAGGTATGCTTATACGGGCCGGAAGGCGAGACTTTATGTGATAGAAAGGACGGTATGATGTATGACTTATGTGTTATGTGTGATATGTTATATGTGTTATGTTTTACACTATTATGGGCCGGAAGGCAAAATACTATGGGCCGGAAGGCAACTTAATACGGGCCGGAAGGCGATATGTTATGGGCCGGAAGGCGATTATGTTACGGGCCGGAAGGCAATGTTATGTGGACCGAAAGGTTCGGGCCGGAAGGCGTATGTGGGTAAGTCGTATACTGGGGAACTCACTAAGCATTTATGCTTACTAGTTGTGTTTATGTTTTTCAGGTACTAGTGATGACCGTGGGAAGGCGCCGGCGTGACACGTACACACTGCCATTATTGAAGATCTTGAGGATTCGTTATTTATATTTTTGCAATAAACTTGGAATAAACTCTTTTGTCGAATAATGATGTTTTATTTAAAATGAAAAATTTATTTGAAAATTTGAACTGTTACAGTAGATCCTTAAGAGTAATGAATATAATGGGGATGGGTAATTGGGTTGACTGTTTGATGTTTAAACATAATAACTATATTATTGTGGGTTGAAAACCCTATGTACTCACCAGGTTTCCCAACCTGCCCCACTCAAGTTTATTTGTATCACAAGTGTCGATATGAAGCTACTTTACACTGAGAGATTTAAAAGAGATGTAGATCACTAGTGTAGATGAATGTAAGTTCTGTTTATGCTTATGTTTCTGTATTAACGATGAAAATGAATAAAAATACATTTCTTCAAAAATGATTTGATAACATATTTATCATGTTTTCTGGGAACAAATTCTGCAACATATTTCTTTAAAAGATACTCTGATTTTCAAAATAAAACATAAACAAATCGGTTTTTTTTGGCCATGAAAATGGGGATCTCACATAAACTTTCTAACAAATATATAATACTTTAATTAATACTTGTATTAAAATCATGTTCATGAAAGGGACTATGCACTTGTTAAAGTGATCACTCAAAACTCGGACAGCGCTTCGCTACTACCAAGTGTCTTTTCCTTCAATGTAACCTAGTTTCATTATCACTGAGTCTTAGTCTAATATTTATGGCGACTATTTATTAGTCTAGATTCATCATTAATTCAAAGTATACTAATAGATCTTTCAAGTAACGATCAGCCAGATAGGATAGTTGGGAGGTAGGATCGTTTCGGTGTATAGCCTTTCTGAAATGCAACAACAAAGCTAATGTGACCATTCTAGACACCTCTCCTATAAGTTTATAAATCAGTATAACAACTTGGAATCACTAATAAATCGTGTTTATAGGTTATAATAACAATAATGAACTTAAACATAAGTTTTACTTAAAGTACGGTAAGCATAACGTAACCTACATGTGGTTTAGCAAGAAACCGGACTTTGCATGGGTAGAGCTTCTAAGCCGAAAGCTCTACTTCTCGGAGCGTTCTGACGCTCCATAGCTTCACTACTGACACCTAGTAAGCGCTAGCTAGAGAAAGGACTGGGGACCTTGGGAGGGTTTTGGAAGAGTTTTGATGGAAAGGTGTGAAAAAAAGAGTGAAAATTAAGTTCTATATATAAATTGGGAGTGGTCTAGCACGTTGGGCATACTCAACTTATGTTGGGCGTACTGGGTGCCACATGTCAGCATCAATCACAAGCCTTGGGGAGGAAGGTGAGGTGCCTGACCGCTACACGTGTCAACCTCTTGTTCGTCTAAAAGTTAATTATCTTGTAAAATCCATAACTTTTGCATACAAGCTTCATTTTTGTCGTTCTTTATATCCACGCGTAGCTATCGACAGGAGCTACAACATTTGTTTAGACTCCATCATATAATTTTGAATTAATTTTTAAAATTATATTTTAATAGTCTTAGAGAGTTAATGTCCATTAAAAATTCATAACTTTGTCATACGACGTCCGTTTTTGACTGTATTTATATCGTTGGCCTCTTATTAATGAAATCTTCAATTCTCCTTTAGATTGTATCAGCTATAATCGATCGATCTAAAATTCGATTTCTGATCTATACACTTCTACGTTGAACCTTAGAAAGATCAGAACTTCCTCAAATAAAGTCAGATTTGGACGTTCTTTATATGCATGCTCTCGGTTCGATGACTACTATGAGTTTTGTTTAGATCACTAAGTCTAAAAAGTAATTTATCAAAATTTTACTCTTTACGATGTGCGGAGCCATGCTAGTTTAATCGCGAAACTTTGATGGGTCAAAACTTCTTTGTTATAAGTTAGATTCCAACATTCTTTATATGTACAAAATCCTTGTGACAAATACTATAATTTTGGTTAAGATTATTTATTCTAAATAATCCTTTATCAAAAAGTCATTTTAATGTTTATTATCTCTAAATTGACTAGCCCGAATATGCGGGTGTTACAATTATCTCCTCCTCATGATGATTACGTCCCAAAATCATCAACAAACCAGGGCTTGTATAATGACTCCGCATATTACATTTTCATACTAGGTAATAACCATAACTCTTATGTCCTTTTAAATCAGTATCTCGCTCTAGGGCTCTTTAACTGTTGGCAGTGCGCAATCTTGCACCCACTCTTCATACTATGTTGGATTTTCAAACGTAACCTTCGAGCTACAATCTCATTCTTATTAGAGACTCCAGTACCTTCTTAAACATTCTTAACTTAAGATAAATTGATTACTTCTATTACCGTAACAGACCGATGGGTCATGTCCTAATGACCTCTCATCGTATGATGCAACGCTTAGACTCATGTCTTTTTGAGTCGGATTACAGAATGGAAGACACATTTCTTCCTGTTCTAATATAATATAGCAATGTTCTAGCATGTAGCATGTTTAGATACATGCTTCTTACTTTAACGGTGATCTTGATACTTCTATTGATCGCTTCGATTATCTTTTACTTCAATATTTTGGCTTAAGTTGGATGCTACATCGAACTTGGTTCTCTAAACCACGTAACACACTTATCTTAGCTGGAATTGATTTGATATGACCATTAGGTTTAGAATAACAATCATCTTCTTAGTCATTACCAAAACGATGGTAATGACAGACATGAGCAAAACAGAATCAATTACTAGCACCTTGGTAACCTTTTGACTTTCCCTTATCCAAGTGTGACTCCTATGCTTCCGGTAGTATAGGCCTGTACTACCTTTCACACCTAAACATACTTGTCCTAAGTATTGCCTCTCAGTTCTCCAAGTCACCACACAAGAAAAATCATATATCAACTTACCATATCAGATAACATAACTAAGGTTTATATTATTTCTTGAAATGATTGCATAGATATTCAAGTTCACCCCATATTGTGCCTCTTATATTAGGATACACCACATGATAATATTCTTGGATTAGTGTCTTAGTCCATAACTATATTTGGTATGTACTTGACCCGGTTGTGTATGGTCATTTTGGGTTGCCTTCACCAAAGCAACTGGACATGATGATTTATGGAGAGAGAGAAAGAGAGAGAGGTTATTATGGTTTATTAATATATTATATGAATAATATATTAAAAGAGAAATCATATTAGTTAGTTAATATTAATCAATAATTAATTAGGAAATTAATTATGTGATTAAAAGAGATTAATTGAACAAAGGGGACTGGTATTGCCAATTATAAGATAGTTGTATTTGGGTTGTGGATCCTTATGGAAATAAGGGGGATGAAATTAGAGTGGAAGCCTACTCAAATTTCGTCCAAGGGACTTATTCTAGAAGGTTCTTGGAGCTGCTTAGGGCCTAAGCTATCCAATTAGGGTTTTAACTGAAACCCTAGCAGCTTAACTATTTAAGGACCCCTAGGGCTACAGATTTCGGCCAGGAGTGAAACCCTAGATTTACTATAGCCGAAATTTTGCCTCCTCACCCTCTCTTCTCAATCATCTTCTTGCCTTGGTGTTTGTAAGCCATTAGAGGTATTACAATTGTGATACTAAGCTCTTGAAGTTGAGGATTCTTGCTGCTATCAAAAGGTAATCACCTAAACTTGTGTTAGATGTGGATTTCGAATTTTATAGCATGCTAGATTAGGGTTTACACACAAGCTTTGGATAAATTTACATGTACAATAAAGAAACCTAGATCCAAAGCTTTAGGGTTTTGCATGTGCACATAGGAATGTTCTTTTGATCAAAACCCATCAAATATATGGCTACTTTATATCTCGATCTTCAGATATATAGATCCTTACTCCTGATCCCTTGCATCATCACCTGCTTCATTAAGGATCATCTGGAATGTTATTGCCATTGGCATCGGAGGCATGATTGGCTTTGTAGCTCCTTCCCTGTTTGGGAAGTATTGCTTGGAGTGTCCTTCTTCACCATACTTAAATCATAATTCTCTCTTAGCCGCACATTCATTGGAATAATGTCTAGTCCGCAATTGAAGTAGGTCACCTCTTTAGAGCATTTTCCAATGTGTTTCCTTCTACATTTGTCACACCACTTTTCTTCATTGTTATCCCCATACCTCTTGTTGTTGGGGCCAGACTTCAGCAAGCTATTTTTATTTTTGGATCTTGAAGACCCCTCAAAATTCCTCTTCTCTCATACCTCAACTCTTTCTAGACCCTTTTCCTTAAGTTGGGTCTCCACATTCTTGGTTGATCTAATGACAATCTTCAAAGTAGTTTCCTTTTTTACCATTGCACCAAGTTCCGCTGGAAATCTGTTGGCAAACCTTTCTATCTTTGTGATGGGTTTTAGCCATAAGAACTTTCCTATGTGCGCATGCAAAACCCTAATGCTTGGATCTAGGCTTTCTAATTAAACATGCTTTGAATCCAAGACTTCTAATAGCTAATTAGGTTAAATAACAACATTGAAATAGATCTAGAATCATACCTTTGGATTCCTTGTTGATCTTGTTGTCTTGGAGCTTCTAGAGTCACAAATGTCACTCCTCTAATGGCTTACAAACACCAATAGCAAGCAAGATGATTTAGGAGAGAGGAGAGGGGAGGAATTCGGCCAGAGTATCTCTACTTTAGATGGTGTGTCGAATTCCCTCACCCCTAGGGTCTATTTATACTTGTAGACTCCTTAAGGGTTACAACCTAAACCCTAATTGGATAATCTTTTCTTAAGGCTATCCAAATCCATTCCATAGATAAACCTTTGGACAATTTTAGCTATCCTATATCTCATAGAATTCGTCCAAAGCATATCCCAATGGATTTATAGTCTAAAGTTTAACTATCAAACAATTGACAGTTTATACCCCTTTATTTAATTAATCTCTTTAAGTCACCAAATTAATTCCAATTAATTTATGACTTATATTAATCAAATAACCATATATTATTCCTTATAATATTTACTCTCTCTTAACAAATAATCCATCAAGTTGCTATGGTGAAGGCAACCCAAAAGGACCATGCACAACCGGATCAAATACTTGCCTAATATAGTTGCAGCCTTAGGCACTATTCCAACAGTCTCCCACTTGGATAAGTCTAGTAACTATACAAGTACAATTCGGTTTGCAATCGTAGCTCTCAAAGACGCTGTCAACTCTGATCTAATCAATCTTGTCCTTTAGATAAGGGATCGTACAGTCCTCTGTTAGATATCATGCTGACAATCCTATGGAATGGTTAGTCAAGCATTTGATTTCTCGATCTCCGATTTATTTGACATAGAACTTAATCAAACACATCAATTCAGTTCTGACCGGGCCCGACACATAAGTCAAATCAAATCATCGAGTGGCCAAGATATCTCTTCTACCCTCTTAGGATAAAATTTACAGATAAACTTCGACTTATATGCATTTACTTATCCATTAACCAACTATACACAACAATGCGTTTTATAACACCAAGTTACTGATGCGTTTTCGCATTATCAATGCACAATCAATTAACAAATAATAAATCATATATCTAGGTTTTAAGACTATATGATATTATCGTCTTGCGATCACCTTTTATATCGTATTCCATAAAGTGATTCCAGCAAGCGCGGGTTTATTCCAATGCTCAAAACCAGTTCATAAGCACTCATGAACGTTGCAGCAACCCTTGCTATGTCTAACACCATTTAGACATTCTACACACCAATTCATGACAATCTTCATTCATATCTACTCCCAACATATGAACGATTGTGGACCATTTGAATAATTCGATTATTCCTAATAAACTCAATTATTCTGGAAGTCAAAACATGCAAAGTGAAACAATAGTTAAACAATTAACATGTGACAGTAACTTTACTCATAAATAAAACTCCTTTATTTAATCATCAAATGTTAATTACATTTATCTATTATACGTTTCTAATACTATCTAATCTATACTAATATCATCCTTCAGCCCAATACTCCAGCATGCTGCAAGTGCTTAACCCTACTCAGTCCCTTCGTAAGCGGATCTGCTGGGTTATCTTCTGATGATATCCTCTTCACTACGAGTTGTCCTTCTTCTACACGATGTCTAATGAAGTGATATTTTCTGTCGATATGTCGAGATCTACCATGATCCCTCGGTTCCTTGGTCAAGGCAACCGCACCTTCGTTATCACAGAAAATCTCCATGGGCTCCTTTATGGCCGGCACAACTCCAAGATCACCAATGAAGTTCTTTAGCCATATTGCCTCCTTCGACGCTTCGCTCGCTGCAATGTACTCTGATTCGCACGTTGAATCAGCTACGGTTTCCTGCTTGGAACTCTTCCATGTCACTGCTCCTCCATTTAGGGTAAAGACCCAGCCCGACTGCGAACGGTAGTTGTCCCTGTCAGTCTGAAAGTTGGCGTCACTATACCCTTGCACCTTCAAGTCATCACTCCCTCCGAGGACTAAGAACCATTCCTTCGTCCTCCGAAGGTACTTAAGGATGTTCTTCACCGCAATCCAATGTGCTTTGCCAGGGTTCCCTTGATATCTGCTAACCATGCTCAAAGCGAAGGCTACATCAGGGCGAGTACAAGTCATAGCGTACATGATTGAGCCAACTGCGGAAGCGTATGGTACTCGGATCATTTCTGCTATCTCAGCTTCAGTACTCGGACTTTGAGTCTTACTCAACTTGGCATTTCCTTGTATCAGTAATTCTCCCTTCTTTGAGTTTTCCATACTAAAACGTTTTAGTACCTTCTCTAAGTAAGTATTCTGACTAAGTCCAATTAGTCTCTTACTTCTTTCTCTTACTATCCTTATTCCCAAAATGTAAGAAGCCTCTCCGAGGTCCTTCATAGCGAAACACTTCCCGAGCCAGGACTTAACCTCCTGCAGAGTCGGGATGTCGTTCCCTATGAGTAATATGTCATCGACATATAGAACGAGAAAGCTTACTATACTCCCACTGGCTTTGACATATACACAAGATTCGTCTTCGCTTCGTACAAATCCAAACTCTTTGACTTTCTCATCGAAGCAAAGATTCCATCTACGAGACGCTTGCTTAAGTCCATAAATGGACTTCTCAAGCTTACACACTCTATTCGGATGCTTCGGATCCACAAACCCCTCTGGCTGAGCCATGTAAACATCCTCAGCCAACTTTCCGTTAAGGAAAGCGGTCTTGACATCCATTTGCCAAATCTCATAATCATGAAATGCGGTAATTGCTAGCATCACTCTAATAGATTTAATCTTCGCAACTGGTGAGAAGGTCTCATCATAGTCAACTCCAGGAGTTTGAGTAAAGCCCTTCGCGACCAATCGCGCCTTATATGTGTGTACGTTCCCATCCACGTCGGTCTTCTTTTTGAAGATCCATTTGCACCCAACGGTCTTACGTTCGGGCACATAATCAACCAAATTCCAAACTTGGTTATCGTACATGGATTGGATCTCGCTATCCATTGCCTCTTTCCATTTCGCAGACTCCGGGCCTGCCATGGCTTCCTTATAGCTATTAGGTTCATCAAGATTTACTAGTGTACCATCACTAATATACGTGTCCCCTTCGGTAGTAATATGAAAACCATAAAACTGGGGTTGAACTCTAACTCTATCGGAACGTCTGAGAGGTAAGGATTCGTCAATCGGTTCAACCGGAGTTTCCTCCTCGGGTTGAATGCCAGCGGTAGAGGTTCCTTCATCTATCGACTCTTGAATCTCTTCAAGTTCGATTTGCCTCCCACTGTCTCCTTGGCTTATGAGTTCTCGCTCTCGGAAAACTCCTCTCCTCGCAACAAAGACAACATTGTCTTTCGGTCTATAGAAGAGATATCCAAAGGATGTTTGCGGGTAGCCGATGAAAATACATCGCTCACTTCGAGGTTCAAGATTGTCGTGAGTATCTCGTATTACGAAAGCCTCGCGACCCCAAACCTTGATATGTGCCAACGAGGGAGCTTTCTCTGTCCACATCTCGTGAGGTGTTTTGGCAACCTTCTTAGTAGGGACTCGGTTAAGGATATGGGCGGAAGTCTCTAAGGCATACCCCCAAAAGAAGATAGGTAGTGAAGCACGACTCATCATAGAGCGAACCATATCCAATAAGGTTCGATTACACCTTTCTGCCACACCATTCAACTGTGGTGTCCTAGGAGGCGTCAATTGCGAAACTATTCCACACTCCTTGAGATAATCGTGGAATTCAAGACTTAGGTACTCTCCTCCTCGATCGGATCGAAGCATCTTGATTTTCCTGTCCAATTGATTCTCCACTTCATTCTTGAACTCTTTGAACTTTTCAAAGGTGTCTGACTTTTGCTTGATTAAGTAGATATACCCATATCTACTATAGTCATCGGTAAAAGTCACATAGAAGCGGTTCCCATCCTTCGTGATTGATCTAAAGGGTCCACATACATCGGTATGTATTAGGTCCAATAGCCCCTCACCCCTTTCACAAGTACTCGTGAAGGGTGACTTAGTCATCTTTCCAAGTAAACAAGACTCGCATGTGTCATCTTCCCTAAGGTCGAATGACTCCAACACTCCATCCTTTTGGAGTTGTGCTATGCGTTTCTTGTTGACATGTCCAAGATGACAATGCCACAAGGATGCTTTATCCATACTAGTGGAAGAATCAATATTCAAAACATCATTTCCTAAGTTATCAATAATCATAATAGTTTCATATATTCCATTACATGGTATAGCTTCAAAGTAAAAGACACCATTTAGATAAGCCAAAATAGAACCATTCTCATTATTAAAAGAAAATCTAAATCCTTGTCTATATAAACCATGAAATGAAATGATGTTTCTAGCCATTTCTGGCGAATAGCAACAATTGTTCAAATCTAAAACCAAACTATTCCTAAGCACTAAAGAATACACTCCAATCTTGGTCACAGGCGACGATCTTCTGTTCCCCGTGATTAGATTGATCCTTCCTTGCTCTACATCCCTACTTCTTCTTAGTCCCAACACATTAGAACAAATGTGATAACCACAACCGGTATCAAGAACCCAAGAAATAGCATGATTAGAATCGTTAGATTTGATTGTGTATATACCTGCGAAAGATGGCTTGATCTTTCCTTCTTTGATCGCTTGCAGGTAATCCGGGCAGCTTCTCTTCCAATGTCCTATCTTGTGGTAGTGGTGGCACTCTGCCTCCTTTGGGTTGGAGCAGGGCTTAGAGGGATCAACTTTGGTCCCACTAGAAGAGGCACCATCTCGGGCTTTCACCTTGTGATAGTTATTCGATGAAGCTTTCCTCTTCTTTCCCTTCCCTTGACCAATAGCCAAGACAGGAGCAGCGGACGGATTGGGAGTTGGTGCAACAGACTTGTCCTTGAAGTTGCTCTCAGCGACCCTCAAGAGACCTTGGAGTTTGCTTAGGGTGACCTCTTCTTTGTTCATGTGGTAGGTCATCCTAAATTGGTTGTACATTGGAGGCAAAGAGTGAAGCACCATGTCGATCGCCAAGTCTTTACTGAAGTCAACATTTAACTTGCGAAGGAGGTCGACATACCTTTGCATCTTTTGCAGGTGCATGGTAAGAGATTCTCCATGACCCATCTTAGCGGAGATCATGTTAGTGAAAATCTCGTAACGCTCTTGTCTCGCGTTTTGGTGGTATCTCTCCAACAAGTCTTGATGCATCTTGTATGGATACATGTCCTCGTAGGACTTTTGAAATTCGGAGTTCATGGTGGCGATCATGATGCAATGTACCTTCGTTGCATCTCGCTCATGAGTTTCAAAGGCGGTGATTTCTTCGGGAGTAGCAACTTCGGGGTTGATTTTCTCGAGCTTCTCATCGAGGACATACTCTTTATCCTCATAGCGAGCAATGGTGCGAATGTATCTTATCCATTCGCTAAAGTTCGTTCCATCGAAGGTGACCTTTTGGCAAAGGCTCATCAACGTGAAAGAACTAGCAGCAGCGTTGTTTGCGTTCGACATCTTCAATTAGAAAAAGGACAAAGATAGATTAGAAAAACAATCCCTAATTATCACCCAATAAGAAAATTAGGGCTAGGATCCAACAATAACATTTACATACTAGAAAAGGGATGCCGTAATCTATCATGCAAATAAATTGAAGGTAAGTGAATGACGATTCACTAATTCTCCATTACAAAACTTAAACTATTAGTCCTAAGTGTTTTTGAGAATTCCTAGGTTCGGATGAGATTCATTGAACTATTAAATGGCATGTTTAAATCTCGATATGCCCCTCTTGTTTGTGACTGGGATGCCGAGGATCACAAAGCGGGTGTGAATTACCATGCAAATTCACATGGTGCCTTCATTGTAACGATCACCTATTCGATGTGCCGGTAAACCACACACGCTCCATCGAAGTATGATAAACAATGAATCACCCTTTGCCACCTTCGCTTAGAACCAATTAGTGTGCCGGTAAACCACACACGCTCCACTAACTTCTTAGCAAGGTGCAAAGTGTAATTTCATGGGATTGCATCAATTCACTTTTCCTAAAGTAACTAAGATTGGGAAATTTTTAAAACGTGTAGTTACTTTGTATTTCTTATTATACTTTTAATGAGAGGATGAGGTTGCCCTATCCTACCCGTTCGGCTAACGACCCTCCACCAATCAAGCAAGCGGTGGGTGTGAGTGTACACCCATTAAGCGCCATTTTATAGGCCGCAACCTTATACCCACCTTATAGATCGGCTTCGTGAATGAGGCCTACTAACGGTAAGACTAGCATTTAGTTATACATATATATATATATATATATATATATATATATATATTATTCTAGTAATATCATATTAGTATAGGGTTGTATTTTAAAACTTTTTAAAATCTAGGGTTTGAAATTTAAGTTGTCTAAATTAAAACTTTTAATCACAAATATAAATTTCAAAACTTTAGGGTAGGTTTTAAACATTTAAAACATGGAGGATCAAATAACAAATAATTCCAATTAACAATTAATATCCTAATTATCTTTATTTGATTTATCCAAGATTTCTTTTAAGATAATTATCAAAATAATTAATCATTTATCACATAAGGAAATTAAATATTTTATTAGATGATAAATATCTTTAATTAGATCAAGATAATAGTCATATATATCAAAAAATCGGATTAGGGTTGATCTAATATGATTAAGGTAAGTTTCCATAAGATAAACATGAAAAAATCCCGGTTTTGCCTAATCCAGACGCCCGGACTCGCCGAGTACAGGCCTACTCGCCGAGTCCACTTTGGAACTCGCCGAGTACATGACTCATAAACCCAAAATCGAATTTTGCAGGTTTGTTTCAGTTAATTAAGCAACAATTTAAAGAAAACCAAGCTAGGCTCTGATACCACTGATGGGTTTTAGCCATAAGAACTTTCCTATGTGCGCATGCAAAACCCTAATGCTTGGATCTAGGCTTTCTAATTAAACATGCTTTGAATCCAAGACTTCTAATAGCTAATTAGGTTAAATAACAACATTGAAATAGATCTAGAATCATACCTTTGGATTCCTTGTTGATCTTGTTGTCTTGGAGCTTCTAGAGTCACAAATGTCACTCCTCTAATGGCTTACAAACACCAATAGCAAGCAAGATGATTTAGGAGAGAGGAGAGGGGAGGAATTCGGCCAAAGTATCTCTACTTTAGATGGTGTGTCGAATTCCCTCACCCCTAGGGTCTATTTATACTTGTAGACTCCATAAGGGTTACAACCTAAACCCTAATTGGATAATCTTCTCTTAAGGCTATCCAAATCCATTCCATAGATAAACCTTTGGACGATTTTAGCTATCCTATATCTCATAGAATTCGTCCAAAGCATATCCCAATGGATTTATAGTCTAAAGTTTAACTATCAAACAATTGACAGTTTATACCCCTTTATTTAATTAATCTCTTTAAGTCACCAAATTAATTCCAATTAATTTATGACTTATATTAATCAAATAACCATATATTATTCCTTATAATATTTACTCTCTCTTAACAAATCATCCATCAAGTTGCTATGGTGAAGGCAACCCAAAAGGACCATGCACAACCGGATCAAATACTTGCCTAATATAGTTGCAGCCTTAGACACTATTCCAACACTTTGAGAGTTTGGTAGGCACCAAATAGGGGAATAGCTTCATCTTCTCGGTGAATGTGGTGGCATACTCATCAATACTCATCTTCCCCTTTTATAGGTTTTGAAACTCGTTGTTTAGGTCTATCAGATCTATCTTGGAGTAGTACTATATTTTCAAATACTCCATGAATGCTTCCCAAGATATCCTCATGGCTTCTCCTTATGATATTCTATCTGGTAACAAATTCTACCAACTTAAAACCCAAGTCTTTAATTGTGTGACTGCAAAGATGGTTTTTCTGCTTATTACTGTAGTTGCAGCTTTCAAATACCGTCTCCATCTTGGACATCCAGTCCATAATCTACATTGGCTTTGGGCTTCCAAAAAGACTTGGTGGCTTGGCACTCAAGAAGTTCTTATACATACTCCCATCCTTGTTAATCCCTTTATTCAGTTTGCTCCTCCTTACCACTCGACATTCAGCTTGATTCATAGTATGACTACAGTTTCCCTCCTCTGATAGTTCTTCATTCAGTTCGGGCTATATAACAAGCACAATAGGCTCATCCCTTTTTTTGTTGAAGTAGATACCTTGTCTCTTCCATCTGACGATCTAACACCGCCTGTATCATGGATAATGTGATAGGTGCAGCTGCTACCTTTGGTGAACGCTCAATTACTCGTGGCTCAGGCTGCTGATTACCGTTTCCTAATTTGCTTCGAGTTCTCTCCATGTCGATCTATACGCCAAATCAGACATTTGATGTATAATGACAAGAGTTAATGTAGGGAAATCTTTATTTATGATAGACGTACAGATCTCCTTATCACTCTGAAAAAAGTTACATGCCATTTCTAATACCGTAATTAAACATTTAGAAATCTAAACTCATAAAGTTTGCAGATCCGGTCAGAAATAGACCATAGATATGATTAAATAATAACATCATAAGGCATATAAGGTGTCTTATAGCTATATCATAAATCAATTAGCACATAAAAGCAATTTAGTTATATTTCTTAATATAAGTTAGTTCTCATGTCTATTCAAGCATACTTCCTAAATATAGCAGAAACTCATGTGACAATCACTGCTTAACATTTCTAAGTTTAAGTCTAGAAATCCAATAGATTTATAGTTCGTTTAAACTAATTATCCGATACAAACTGTGACATCCCGATTTTCACGGCAGGAAAAGACCGATTTGTTTATGCTTATTTAAAAATTAGAGTATCCTTTTTGATGAATAATATTGTAGAATTTGTTCCCAAAAACATGATAATGACATTATTGAAGCATTTCCAAAGAAATGTATTTTATTTATATCAAAACATTGGGATGTCATTGTTAACACAAAAAATATAAGTATAACAAAAATTTACAAGCCTAAGAGTAATTAAAGTAGTGGCCTAATACTCATTGAATCTCTTAGAAGAATGTATCTTTAATATCGCTACCTGTGATACAATAAATTGAGCGGGTCAGGTTGCGAAACCTGGTGAGTAAATAGAGATATCAATCTCATACTTATATATATATATATATATATATATATATATATATATATATATATATATATATATATATATGTAACAGTCGGATTTTATCAGGTATCTTGTTTATTATATTTTGTTGATTTGTGGGGGGACTCGGCGAGTTGGAGCTCAGACTCGCCGAGTAGGGACGCGGATCTGGACGCGGGATCGCACCTGGACTCGACGAGTCCAGGATATGGACTCGGCGAGTCAGCGCTATGTAATGAAACCCTAATTTCTCGGGTTTGAGACTTATTTAAAGGGCCTAATGGCCGTCATTTGTGCTCACCAGCCCCTTGTGTGAAACCCTAATCGTGTGTGAGCATTTGGAGCTAAGTAGGAGGCCATTATTGACCTTGGAGGTGCCATTGTTGCAACGAAGGAGAAGGGCTAGCCAAAGGAAAGCAAGAGGAGCCATTTCTGTGGGTTTGGAGTCCAGAGCATCACTTTTGTGGTAATAAATCCGAGTTACCTTCTTGTTTGTTGTTGTTTCTCTAGATTTAGGGTTTGTTGAACCCTTTTATGGCAAGATTTAGTGTCCTCTTGGTCCCTTATGAGGTTGGAACCGTAGATCTGGACCCTTAGAGGTCCAGAGTGTCCCTTTACCCAAGCTTTTTGAGAATCAATGGAGGCTTTGGATTGGAATCCTCATGCCTTAGGTCAAAAACTCCATTTATGAGCTATAGGGTGTGTTATGAGCACCAAGATAGGAGCTTTACGTGATGAATCAGTCGAGGGAGGCCAGATCTATAGTTTTTGGAAGCAGATCTGACCTTAGAAGCGAGTTGGAATGGTTGCATGGCATGGACTCGCCGAGTCTGTTCATCCGACTCGGCGAGTAGCTTGAAGATTGCCTTGGGACTGCTCAGCTAGTGGTCCAATCGAGTCATGGGTAGACTCAGTGAGTCAGGGTGAGTTGGAGAGGGATGACGAGTGGACTGAGTCAAACTTGGACTCGCCGAGTTGTCCTTGAGACTCGGCGAGTTGAGTCGGGGTGGCCCCACGATTCATTCAGGTGAAACTCGTCGAGTAAAGGGGGGAATACTCGACGTGTAGTAAGGGGATTTCAGAGGGTTAGTGAAAACGTCTAGACTCGCCGAGTCGGGATGGTACTCGCCGAGTCCGGTCAGAGTTGACCGTTGACCGTTGACCAGAGTTGACCTGTGTTGACTTCTTATAGATAGTCAACCTTAGAGATATAAAGTGTTAATTAGAAACATATAATGTTATAGGAGGATTAGAGCTCGGAGGATCGAGCACGAGGGATTTCCAGGATTCGTGAGATATCGAGATACACGAGGTGAGTTTTCTCACTATACTATATTACCTTGAGTAGGTAACCAGAGTTATGTGATAGAGTATTTGTATGCTATGTATGTTATGTGTTGTACTGCATTATTTCTATGTGTTTTATGTAGTGCATGTTTATCAGAGCTAGAACCTGAGGGTTCACAGAGTTTGGGTGCACGGACCCACAAAGTTATGGCCTCGAGTGGCTAATATGTGTTATATGTGGTATTTTGGGGAACTCACTAAGCCTTGTGCTTACAGTCTTTGATGTTATTGTTTCAGGTACTAGTGACGACCGCGGGAAGGCGCCGGCTTGATCCGTACACACACACTCGGAGTCTTTACATTGTGATCTTGGGATTTTGTATTAACCTATATTGGATAATTAATATGGTTGTTTGATGAATATTAATCGAATTATGTTTTATAAGAAAATCGAAAAATTTGTTTTGAAATTTACGGCGTTACAATTTGGTATCAGAGCCTTGGTTTGAGGGATTCGGGTACACCTTCGGGAGTATTTGAACTCAAACTGAGGAATTGGAAAGATATTATCAAAAGAAAACCTAACTTTTCTAAGAGTAAAAGATTTTCTTGAAAAAGAAACAAATTCCAGGAAGAAACGTGTGTACGATCAGTTAGCGCCCGAACGGTGAATTCCCAAAATACCTTTATATTACGTGATATTAATATTGATATGATGTATCTGCATGCTAGAGTAGGCTGGGTATTGCTAATAGGACTAGAGTTGCCTGATTTATGATGCCTTAGCCTAGGGAGGGGTGAGCTGCTATGAGATGCTGAGAGTGAGTAGGTAGCAGCAAGGGGTTTATGAGAGATCTATTAGAGAGTGGTCTACGCATGATAGAGTACTTGGGAATTGGGATCCGAAAAGGAAGGTTTGGGGTGTGTACTAAGACGGTGTGGATAGTAGTATTGGGCCCGTACTACTGAAAGCACCGGGGCAGTACACAGTCCAAATAAGAATCTTGGGATACCAAGAATCAAGGAGGGGTGGATTGTCGAGTGTAAGAATGTTCGAGTGAATTCTAATTTATCGCATGTTGTATTTCAGAGGTTGATCATGGTGAGGACACGTCATATGCCGGAGGGTGCTGGAGCTAGTGATGAGGAGATTCGACAGATCATTCATGAGGAGGTGGCTGCGGTCATCAGAGCTGAGATACCAGAGATGTTCGGGTCTATTAAGACCGCACTGATTGAGACATTTGACGAGCATTATGCCGCTCTTTCTGAGGCTGCTGTTGCAGCGGCTACCGCAGCGATCGCTGCGGCGAGACCCCAGGGAGGTGATGCGTCACTGTTTCGGGACTTCAGCAACACCAAACCACCAGAGTTTGATGGTACACAGGATCCGGTGGCAGCTATGAGGTGGATATCTGATATGGAGGGGTGCTTCTTCACTTGCTCATCCCCTGAGCATCTGAAGGTTCGGTTCGCGCTGAACCAGCTTCGCTTGGGAGTGAAGGACTGGTGGAAGTTTGTGACGGCGCATTTCACGCCTGCTGAGCTTTCGGTTGAGACTCGACGAGTCCAGGATATGGACTCGGCGAGTCAGCACTGTGTAATGAAACCTTAATTTCTCGGGTTTGAGACTTATTTAAAGGGCCTAATGGCCGTCATTTGTGCTCACCAGCCCCTTGTGTGAAACCCTAATCGTGTGTGAGCATTTGGAGCTAAGTAGGAGGCCATTATTGACCTTGGAGGTGCCATTGTTGCAAGGAAGGAGAAGGGCTAGCCAAAGGAAAGCAAGAGGAGCCATTTCTGTGGGTTTGGAGTCCAGAGCATCACTTTTGTGGTAATAAATCCGAGTTACCTTCTTGTTTGTTGTTGTTTCTCTAGATTTAGGGTTTGTTGAACCCTTTTATGGCAAGATTTAGTGTCCTCTTGGTCCCTTATGAGGTTGGAACCATAGATCTGGACCCTTAGAGGTCCAGAGTGTCCCTTTACCCAAGCTTTTTGAGAATCAATGGAGGCTTTGGATTGGAATCCTCACGCCTTAGGTCAAAAACTCCATTTATGAGCTATAGGGTGTGTTATGAGCACCAAGATAGGAGCTTTACGTGATGAATCAGTCGAGGGAGGCCAGATCTATAGTTTTTGGAAGCAGATCTGACCTTAGAAGCGAGTTGGAATGGTTGCATGGCATGGACTCGCTGAGTCTGTTCATCCGACTCGGCGAGTAGCTTGAAGATTGCCTTGGGACTGCTCAGCAAGTGGTCCAATCGAGTCATGGGTAGACTCAGTGAGTCAGGGTGAGTTGGAGAGGGATGACGAGTGGACTCAGTCAAACTTGGATTCGCCGAGTTGTCCTTGAGACTCGGCGAGTTGAGTCGGGGTGGCCCCGCGATTCATTCAGGTGAAACTCGTCGAGTAAAGGGGGGAATACTCGATGTGTAGTAAGGGGATTTCAGAGGGTTAGTGAAAACGTCTAGACTCGCCGAGTCGGGATGGTACTCGCCGAGTCCGGTCAGAGTTGACCGTTGACCGTTGACCAGAGTTGACCTGTGTTTACTTCTTATAGATAGTCAACCTTAGAGATATAAATTGTTAATTAGAAACATATAATGTTATAGGAGGATTAGAGCTCGGAGGATCGAGCACGAGGGATTTCCAGGATTCGTGAGATACCGAGATACGCGAGGTGAGTCTTCTCACTATACTATATTACCTTGAGTAGGTAACCAGAGTTATGTGATAGAGTATTTGTATGCTATGTATGTTATGTGTTGTACTGCATTATTTCTATGTGTTTTATGTAGTGCATGTTTATCAGAGCTAGAACCTGAGGGTTCACAGAGTTTGGGTGCATGGACCCACAGAGTTATGGCCTCGAGTGGCTAATATGTGTTATATGTGGTATTTTGGGGAACTCACTAAGCCTTGTGCTTACAGTGTTTGATGTTATTGTTTCAGGTACTAGTGACGACCGCGGGAAGGCGCCGGCTTGATCCGTACACACACACTCGAAGTCTTTACATTGTGATATTGGGATTTTGTATTAACTATATTGGATAATTAATATGGTTGTTTGATGAATATTAATCGAATTATGTTTTATAAGAAAGTCGAAAAATTTGTTTTGAAATTTACGGTGTTACAATATATATATATATATATATATATATATATATATATATATATATATATATATATAATAGAACTCACAAGATAAAACTAATCCATGCTTTGGGATCAATAACAAATGACTATGTCCACTCCATACTCTCGGACTATGGACGAATGACTATGTCAAATCCATGCTGTCAGATTATCGACAAATGACTATGCCCAATTCATACTCTTAGACTAATGAAAAATAAGTATCTCTAATCCATTGTCACAGATCAAATACAAATTTTAGATTTCTACCCTCCATGTATATCTCACCCATACTCTTAAGGAGATACTACCCGATATTCATCTTAATTAATTTAGGTTTATTCAGTAAGTCCTAAATCATCATATATTATCAGATATGCTCTTAACATGTATTTAAGGAAATAACAAATATCTCACACATAAACATATATTAAATACTTTATTAAATACTTGTATTAAAATCATCTTCATGAAAGGGACTATGCACTGACTTGTTAAAGTGGTGACTCGAAACTCAGACATCATTTCGCTCCTAGCAACAGTCTTTTCCTTTGATGTAACCTAGTATTCTTATCACTGAGTCTTAGTCTTATATTTCTTTTGACTGTTTATTAGTCTAGATTCATCATTAATTCAATGTCTACTTCAAGATCTGTCAAGTAAGGATCAGTCAGGCATAACAGTTTGGAGGCAGGATCATTTTGGCATATAGCCTTTCAGATGTTCTTGAAGTTCTCTATATCCAGACGTAGCTATTGATAGGATCTACAACTTTCATTGAATTTATTTTTAAAATTATATTTTAATAGTCTTAGACAATTAAAATCCGTTAAAAATTCATAACTTTGTCATCTGACGTCCGTTTTTGACTATCTTTACATTGTTGAGCTCCTATTAACAAGATATTCAATTCTCATTTAGATTATGTCGGCTAATAATCGATCGATCTAAAATTCAGTTTCCAAGTTGTACACTGCTACGTTGAATTTTAGAAAAATAATAACTTCTCAAATGAAGTCAGATTTGGATGTTCTCTATATGCGCACTCTTGTTTTAAAGACTACAACGAGTTTTGTTTAGATCACTAAGGCTAAAAATTAATTTATCAAAAATTTCTTTTTACGATACTTAGAGTCGTGCTGGTTTAATCGTGAAACTTCAATGGGTCATAACTTCTTCGATATAAGTTAAATTTCAGCATTATTTATATTTACGGAATCCTTGTGACATATACTATAACTTTGGTTAAGATTAGTTATTCTAAATAATCCCCTAGCAAAAATTCAATTTGAACGTTTATTATCTCAAAACTGACTAGCCCAAATATGCGAGCGTTATAGCTCTGGTGGCAATCTAGCCTTGTGATATAGGCCTTTGTGTGCATGTATTGTATGTATATTGTGGTGTGAGATGTTTAAAGGGACTCACTAAGCTTTGGCTCATAGTTATGGATTAAAGGTTTTTCATATACTTTGACAGTTTGTTGGAAGGCGAAGGCGTGATTGTACACAACCATCAACAGTTTAATGATATGAGATTCCATGACACTTGTCTTTATAACTATGATTTTGAACTACGGTTTATATAGGTGACACACTCTGATTGTTATCTACCAGTGACTCATATGCCCTAGTAATATAGATTCTATATAACTAGGTCGATGATTCCCTCTATCAAGTATTATTAGGAAGATTTGAAAGTATGTTAGTTTCCATAATAGCCTTATTCAAACTTGAAATGAAAGTTAGTACCAACTTTAGGTTCTTCATTGGTTGACTCTTAAACCTTATCAAGATCAGTATGACTCCCACTAACTCTTTGGGATATTAGCTCTCTTTTAAAAAGGATTGCCCGTCGAGAAAAAACATTTGTTCTTAAAAGTTTTGTAAAACAATTACCCAAAAAGTCTATTGGGATGTCCAACAAGATAACATATCTCTCATTCTAAGTCCTAGATTGTCGAATGCTTTACGACGTGCGTAAACCTCATAATCGTAGACTTCCAAATGTGATAGTGAGGGACAAAGCCTTACTCCACATTTCTGAGAGTGTCTCATAAGCACATTTAGTTGGTTAAAGTTTAAGGAATCTTGTAACATTTGTTCATGGTATAGTCCATGAATTGTTGGTAAGCATAGTATGACTCATCAAGCACCAAATCAAACAATGATTTCGATTTTCTATCCAAATACACTTCTTGCAGCAATGTTCTGGGCGGAGAACACATATGAAACCTTTTTTTTATAATTTCTTAGATGATAAATGAGGTTTGAACTAAGATGCTTGCAATCCCTATAGGATTTGAGTATCTAGTCCTCTTGCTCAACTGACCCTTAATTTTAATTTACTAGAGCTCTGGACACCTAAAAGGTTCAAGACTCACGTTCATATGAAATTGGTCATGTATTGTGGTTAATCTAAATGGATTAATTAGTCTAAGCTAGTTCCAACCAATATTCACATCACTTAGTGATGAAAATCACATATATCTTGATAAACAACATTCACATTAACCACAAGACTTGAGGTTGAATGATTTCCAAAATCCTATTAATCTTTATCTTTGGTACTGCAATTGTTGTTCATATACAGAAGAACCTTATTTCAAAATTACGTTCCATCCAAAATTTTCAATGTATCTGAATCAGTACATTTTGTGGTCAAGTATCAATGGACAATTAGTTAGACCAATTCCTTCCGATATTCATATTTCTTGACAAATAGGGTTTGTATTTATCATAAGAATTGTAGTCAAATGAATTCCAAAATCATGTCCAACTGGATCTCTAGTAATGAAAACCTTATTCAAGAAAATGATTCCACATTAGTACACCATATTCAAATATTTGAATTTGGTTTTGAACTATTGTTCCTGTACCAGATTTAAAAATTTTCAAGACTTTGATTTTAAATAGAAACATATGAAATGCTACAAATTTAATTAAGTTAGAACAATCTCATGAAATTTTTTATAAACATTTGGGAAAATGATTGTCTTTTGATCCTATGAATAGTAGCAAGGGCTTGATATTCATGATCAAAATTTCTTCTCCATGATTTAGTCCCCTTAGTTCTTTCAGTGAATACACACTCTTGTGAATGTGAGCACTTTATCCTTAGTTTAATACTCAAGGATTGTAAGTAATGTTACAATGGTATTATGAATTTTCATATCTAATTGTAGATGAAACATTCATGAGAACGAGATTGCATTTGATCATATGAATAGTAGCATGGGCTTGTAATCTACAATTAAAAACATCTTCTCTACGTTTCAATCTTATTTATCAGACAAATTGGGAATTTATGATTTATTTTTTACTCTTTATAATTTGGAAATGGTTAGCCTATTAGATCAAACCTTCATATTGTCCATGACATTTATGCCTAGATTAGGTATATCTTAAAGATCTTTATGCTCAATGATCATAATGAAATGATATTTTGTAATAACATATGATCCCACAGGGTCACACTATATAACTAGTAAACAATAATGTTGCGACAACGGCTGTTCTGGGTCAACAAAAGTCAAACAAGTCAACGGAAGTCAACGGTTTAGGATATAAATAAAAAAATTCTATACCTTGCTTTTAAGGTTCTCGGATTAGGACTGATAACCTTGAGATTTCGGTGGTGCAGAACCGAAATCATGGAGATTTCGGTGGTACAGGACCGAAAATACTTAGATTTTGGTGGTACTTTGACCGAAATCAACAGGTGATTTCAGTGGCATAAAGGTGTTCTCGGTTGGGGCTTAGACCGAAATCACTAAGTGAATTCGGTGGTGCTTGAACGTGATTGATGGATCACACAAACCAATGCAAACATCACGTCACCCCATCCCACCATCACCCCTACTTCATATATATATATATATATATATATATATATATATATATATATATATATATATATATATATATATATATATATATATATATATATATATATATATATATATATATATTAGGTCGAGAACATCCCTCACAATCCCCACTTACATATTCAAATTTATTACATTTTCTATCAAGAAGACGATTCAAAGTTCATGCGTTTTCTCCCAATAACATCACCAAAACATTCCCATGAAACTATTCTTCAAGATTGATTCTTAAGAATTGTTGTAAGTTTCATTGTTAAATCTAGCATTTTTACACACTTTCATGATAAGTTTATCTAATTTACATAAACTACTATTTGTTAAAAACTCATAGGATACAACTATCTTCGAGTGTTCTAAGCTTGAAGATCTTCATCATCACCTTTTTATTCAACCACGAGCACACTCAAGGTGAGTTCATACCCCTATAGTATGATTACAATAATAAACTATATAAAACTAGTTTATAAGACTTTAACACTTTTGTACAAAAATGCTAAACTCATGATACAACTTTACCTCCAGACTTGCGAACTGTTAAATACAATGTTTTGCTAAAAACACAATGTTAGTACAAACATGCTACGTTATTCTTATATATATATATATATATATATATATATATATATATATATATATATTGGGTACAAATTTGATTTCGATAATAAAATATATATAAAAATAGTTTATAAGACTTTAACACTTTTGTAACAGGTTGAGCAAAAGTGTATAATTATATAAAAATACATATATAATATTACATTTCATAGTATTAATTATCATGATAAAATGCTAATGGTACATACAAGAGATTCTTCTTACAACGAAACGTTTTATAAACCATGATAAATATAGTTTATGGGGCATACACACTATTTTTCCTTTTAGGAAAACAAAATAATTATTTAAAGATATAATTATTTTTACACTATGTAACCATTATTGGAAGGGCAATACTTTCATTTAAAAGAAAAATGGGTTTTCATTACACTAGACGTAAACCGGTTGATACAAATTTTATGAGGCATACCTTCACCGTACCTACCAGAGTACATACTAAAGTTTCTGAATTATAACTAGAGTCTCGGTAAGAGAGCATGACATTTGTATATAGATCTATATGGGACTAAATATCCCACAACTAGGGCGTGTTCGGCACATAGCTTTTAAGATCCTCTAACTTCTAGATTTTAAGAGAACGCTTGTTAAAAAGAATAAGCCTCATTCGACAACATGAACGTTTAACTTTTAGCCTAAAAAAAAGCTCCAAAAATCAAAAGCTAGATGAAGTAGCTTTCAACAAAAAGCTCCAAAATCAAAAGCTACCCGCTACCAGCTAGCCGCTAACCGCTACCATCTACCCACTACCAACTAGTTTTGTCGAACACGCCCCTAAACTGTTAGCTACAGTTAGACCGGCAGGTCTGGGGTGACAAATTTCTAACATTCCAATGCCTGAAGAACGTCGTAGCATGCCAACTAGTCGCTAGCATGGTTATAATAAGTCACATGGGGTACAAACAATACATTTGGTTTACGGGGCTAACTTACACTATTTTCAATCAGTTTAATTTAAATGATAAAACCACACTATACTACTTTCCAGTATAGTACTTATAAATATCGGTCTTAGGGTATCTAAGAATACATTTTATTTTAAAAAATATTGGATTTTCTTGAAGTACACTCTATCATTCTACAAGGAAACACACTATATTCAACCAGTTTTATAAAATGATAAAACTACATTATACTATTTTTCCCGTACAATACTTATACATACCGGTCTTAGGGATTCTAAGACTACAGTTCATTAAAAGGAAATATTGGATTTTCTAGAAGTACACTCTATCATTTTACAAAGAAAAATGACAGATTTTTCTCATACAAAACATTTATGAACTCACCAACTTAATTGTTGACACTTTTCAAAACTACTTATATTCTCAGGAAATCAGTAAACAGATACCCAAAAGGGCTTTGGAGATGGGGTGCGTAGCAGCGTCACGCCATATTTTTTTTTGTCATATGTATTTGGCAATCAAACAAACAACGATTTGAATACAATGTAACACTACTAGAAAAACAGCCTTTAATGACGCGCAAACAATGACGCGCAGTGATTTACGATACGCAAAAACATCCATCCTAAAATAAATGCCATCTCTTATAAAATTTGAAAGATAGAGGACGAGTATTTGTGCGTGCCCTGAAATTAGTGTTAGAAAAGAAAAAAAAAGAAATACGGAGGATGCCTATTGTAAAATGTGTGTCATGTAAGGATGTCGCTTTATATTTTTTAATGAAACACGCGTTTTGAGCGGGAAATGAAATCCCCAAAAATTAAAAACCCCCTAATGTGAAAAATTAAAACCCCCTCCGCTTCCAATCAGCAAGAAAGAAACCTAGGTCTTCGTCTTCCTTTCTCTCTCTCTAAACTAAAACCCAACCTGTGATTTCACAGAGATCTCCCAAGGCTTTGCATATCTCACTTAAATGGTAATAACGATCAATCATTATCTTCACCTATTGAATCGACAGCCATCGTCCGATGCCGGCTTTGCGTCCTCAGCCCATCACCGTATGAGCCACCACCTCAGTCGGCTGCTTCTTCACCCTCCGCTGAATCCTCTCTTTTTCACATCTCATCGGTTTTCAAAAAATCCTTCACCAACACCGATGACTTTCCCTTCTCCGCTGCTCTTTGGACATACTATCGCTTCCTCTTTAACTCTAAACAGTTCGCATGTTACCCACCACCATCCTCTCCCACCTCTAACATTGCCTACCTATGCTAACACTACTGTACTCAAATCCCAACGAGGGAAGGAAACTCTCTATCACAGCAACAGAAAGTCGGAGACTGGAATGGGAGAAAGAGAAATAGAAATCGAGAAATCGACTTATACAGTAAATGGGGAAGAATCGATGATGCACGCAACATGTTTGATAAAATACCTCATCCGCCATGGTCTTAATCTACAAGTCTCTCTCTCTCTCTCTCTCTCTCACTCTCTCTCTCTCTCTCTACCCCATATTGCTCGACAACCACCCAGGCACCCACCACCCTTCGTCTTCTCTCTGGTTCACCACACTTCTCCTTCCTATGTTTGTTAGATTCTTCATCTGATTGGCGAGTTTTCTGTAAAAAATGACTTTTCCGTTTCATATTTTATGGATACCTCAATCTTCCATGATGATTTTGAATGTAGTCATAGAGTACTTGCTCCACTATCATTTTCAATCATTTTAGGGCATGGAGAGGTAATTTTTCTAGTCAGGGAGGGTTTCAATTATATATCTACTATATCTATTTCTAACTTTTTTACAGAGGATCGTTATGATTTAGGTTTCATTTTAGGGGCTTGCAGATGTTATCACTTGTTTTTGGATCAAAAATAACCGGCGGTGCTGATAAGGTACTTATTGTCTCTTTGTTTATCTTTAATTTGAGGCAAATTAGGACTCACAATCATGTTGTTTCTCCTGTAAAGTATGTGAATAAGTGGATAACCATCGCAACCCCTTTCCAAGGTAAGACCCATTTTTATTAACTGTTGTTTTGCAAAAATGATGTTAAAGAATATTTTTATGTGTGGTTAAGAAACCCAAGAAGTGATTATCCCTGAAACCAAGTATGTGTGTTTTTTGTATCTGTCTCATATTTACATCTTTTAATTTTTTCACATGAGGGAGTAGTAAATACTAAATACTTTTGAGCAAGCTAATGTTTAGGTATATCATATGTGTATCAGGTGCACCAGGATGCATCAATGATTCTCTGTTAACTAGATTACAGTTTGTGGAGGGACTTGAAAGCTATTTCTTTGTGTCAACATGGCCATTCATGTCCCAATAGCCATGATAAAGGTAAGCTTGTATCTATATAGATTATATAAAAAAATTTATAACCATATTGGTTACATGTTTTTATGTCAAGGTGGCCATTCATGTGCATACCACAGGCTATCTTAGGAATGGATTTCATCTGTCAAGCCAAGTCTGGAATGGGGAAAACTGATGTTTTTGTTCTCACTACACTACAGTAAATCGATCCTATAGCATAAATTTTACCCTTGTTGAGTTGACTTGTAGATGGTTGGTGGATCAAGGAGACAATCACAGAAAAAGTGAAGTACAACAGAGAATAATGTTAGTTAAAGTGTTTTACAGTAATACTTTTCTGTGTAAGTGTGTAAGTATGTGCACCCTCATTGACAAAAATCTAAGAAACTGAAATAAGATCAAACAATGTCAATAAGTTCAGCTACATGGACAGTAAAAATGAGAGTTATTTTACATATTTTATATATAATCCTTCACTTACTACTAGATATTTTTTACCCCACATAAATATTTATTCTACAACAATACTATCTAAAAATACTGCTATTTACTGTTTCTTGCAGGTCCATTCTGCAGCTACAATACTAGATAAAAACAATCCGGTGAAGTATGATAGAAAGTGGTTATTTTCATAGTCAAGAACTAGTGGTGTGTTTTGTAGAGTCATGAGCAGAACCTGCTAAAAAAAAAGATACATGAGGGATTAGGGGTATAAGGGTACAAGGGTCATTTTAACAAAAGAATTACCTTCATTGGTGGATACTTAAAGAATGGTGCATGCCCGTGAGCGAGTTCAAGTACTGTGATTCCAAATGACCAGATGTCTGCTCTGTTGATACACAACACAATTCTTTAGTTCAGAGATCTTCAAGTGAAAGTAATCACACGACAAAAAAGTAGAAATATATAGAAGCGTAAGTTACAAAAAAAAAATTGTTCCAAAATGTTAATCTTATAATTTTAGTACTTATGAGGGGATGAAGGCATAGTTGGAAACATATATATTCTTTGTCGAAAGTGACTGCAAACTTGGGTAAATGGAAGAAAAAATAAATGAGGGGATAAGGGCATAGTTGGAAACAATCGGGACCTAATGGGCAAAATCTTTGTTAAGTCATTCTTTGTGTTTTAAGTAAAAGAAACACTCATATACAGGCAAATCCTATCAGATATTCAGAATTGAATTTTATAAATAAAGTTGCAATGATGAATAACTTTGAACTTATTGTTTTTTCCAGGTTAAAAAGAGAGATGTGGTTGGGTTACAGTAACAGGTAAAATCACACGAACATAAAAATTTGCATAAATTAGTAATTTATTTATTTATTTATTTATATATGTTTACTTACTTTGCTCCAGGTTTTTGTTAGAAAAGTTATTAAGCTTCATGGCAAGTACCTGACATATGTAAATGACTGTTTCATTAACCATACTCTTTTCCACAAGGTTAGTATAGTAATTTCATCAAAATAAACCACTCCTGTCATTCAAAATTACTTGGTCTTACTTTTGAATGAATTCCCTACTAGGCGTTTAAAGAGGCATTTGAAATATTCTGCGACAAGGGTGTTGCTAGAAGTTCAAGTGCAGAGTTACTTGCTACATTTTGTGATAATATTCTTAAAAATGGTGGAAGTGAGAAATTGAACGATGAAGCCGTTGAGGACACGCTTGAGAAGGTATGTTAAAATTTTGTTTGCTCAAAAGACGTAAATGCCCTCATCATCATCGAAAGTCTCCTGTGCAGCAAATGGTACGCAGAAGTGATTGAGTTTTTGAACTAATTTGCAGGTAGTAAAGTTGCTTGCCTACATTAGTGATAAAGATCTATTTGCTGAATTTTACAGGTAAACCTTTTTTTGATTCCTTGTCTAATGAAGTCATATGTTTGTTGATTTGTTTATTTTGTCTTTTTATAATATCTGACATGAAATTGACATTGTACTCTGGTTGTAGGAAAAAACTTGCTAGGAGGCGTTGTTTGTACTTTGTAAAATGTAGGATTGGGCACTTGAGCTGGAAGAAGTTTTCATAGGTTTGATAAGTTTGTTCCATATAAAAATAAAATCAAGAACAAGATTCTCCTTTAGCATGGTATTGTAGCTTCAAACCTTTTCTGTTAAGTTATATCATTCATGCAAGATGAGAAGGGCATTACTATCTTTTGCATGGATGTTAATGCAATCTATTGTTCTTAATAGGTTCTCGTTTGATAAACTATGTTGGTATTTTAAGCCAAGGATTGCCCCTGAAGCTCCTGCAACTGGCTACATGCATACCATTTTGATGGTTCAACTCTACATGCTCGAGAATGGAGATAGGAAAACGTTGTAACCCCATATCCGAATGTGTTAACTCCTTTAAGATTTAGGGTGTAGATTACTTTCTTATTATTCGGAGGTTGTAGAACTAAATTAGATGATACACATAGATATAGAATCATTTCTTGCTTATTTAAGTTTCATTTAGTTCTGAATGATAGTAAATGACCATTTTACCCTTTTGTCCGGAATTAGTACCTAATGAAAAAAATGACTTTCTTGTTTGACAACTGCTTGTAATATAAGTTATAAACTACAATAACTTGTAAATATATAAGATAGTTAATGGAAAATGCTTTGGGGTTTTGACTTTTCAGGTGCAGTTAGCAAATGTGAAGCAGCTTGTTGACCATTACAGCTCCAAGCATCCAAAGGAGAAGCCTCCAAGCAACTCTGAATGATCTGATCTGTATGAATTTGAATTGATGCAAAGGTTTGTGTTGTCTATTTTTGTTTTTCATTTTCATGATGATGATATGTCTAGTGTTTCTTTTGCTTTGACATTTTCATTTATGCCAAAAACGAGTATAAAAAAGCTTAATTGATATAGACATGCTTTTGTTTTGTGATGTGTGATTCTAAATAAAGGGATAAATCCAAGAAAAATCTACTCAGTTATTATAGCAATTTCGTTGTTATAATTGGGTTGATCTTTCAAAGTATGATGTGGTAAGAAGAAAAAGATTGGAAGTATAACGTTGGAATTCGGTTGACTTTTTTTATCATATGATGCATCAATAATAAGGAAAAAATAAAATAAAAGTATAATGTTGTAATATAAAGAAATGGAAGTATTTTGCTATTTCTTATATTTAGCCCTTACATAAAATTGTTTGTTAATATGGGTAATAAAATAAGTCTACTGAGACGATCAAGAAAACTTATTGCAATGGTTGCTAAGGCTCCAATTTGTGAATTAAGTTAATTTAGTGTGTTTATGTGTTTTTTGGGCATTCTAATCATGTAGGTGTTCAAAACAATAGAAAATTTTTAGACATATTTCTTTATTTTAAGACTCATTTCACCATATTTTTGATTACATACATAATGGCAGGTTGGTGACTCGGTAGGACCTAAATGTAAAGTCGTATTACAAGAAGTTACTCAACTTGTTGAAGAAAATTAAGCTTACATCAAATAGCAAAGAACTGAAGACCACATTTGGTGCTACTCAGGTAATAGATATGGGCACAGTGTTTGACTTTATGAACTATCATGTTTGACTACTAAAATATCATTTTCCTAAGCTTAGTGGCCTAATTAGCATTGGCAAAGAAAATAGACAAAAAAAATATATAGTTGGATACCATACTAGCTCTATCATATCATCTTGTATTGTATTGCATGTTAAGTTACCGATTTGCCATGTGCAGGTTCTGACAACTCTAGCAACCTCCTTCCATGCCCTGAAGCCTTTCAAAGTTCCTGCATCAGGTTATTCTTTTTAGAAAGGAAATTGTCAAATGAGATTGTCAAAGGAGAATTTAGTCATGGGTTTCTTTTAATGTTGTACATGTTTTGTTTTCTATAATAAATATTATGAAATATTAGCATTGTGTTACATTTACTTACTATTGGAATAATTATTTGTATTTGACATATTAGTGAAATGAATTATCTTTGTTATTTATGGTATTTTATTTTGTATTATGAGATTTTTAATGTATTATTTATTTGAAAATTAGTAAATCTATAAATAATATTTTTTTTAAACATTTAAAATTATGATACGCAAAAATGTGTGTCATCTTCATTTATGACATGGTCTTTCTTGACAGGGGCTTTCTTGATACGCATTGCGTGTCATTAACACGCGCGTCATAAGGTTACGACACGCGAATGCGTGTCGTCTTCCTTTATGACAGGGCCTTCCTTGATACGCATTGCGTGTCGTAAACGCGCGTCGTAATTGCGCGTCGTAAATGCGCGTCGTCTCTCTTTATGACAGGGTCTTCCTTGACGCGCATTTGCGCGTCGTCTGAGCCTTTTACGACGCGAATGAGCGTCGTAAAAGGCTTTTTTTCTAGTAGTGTAAACTTATAATTTATCAATGTGATGGTTGTATGGATTTGATTTCTATTATTCAATTGTTATAATACTGTAAATGAAGTCATTCACCTAAGATGTTTCCTCCTTGGGGGTGTGACAAATGTATTATTTATTGAGTAATATGTTTGTTAATAAATTAAATCATACTTGTTTTAATTAGGGAATTATTTTTTTTTTAAGAAAATAATAATAAAAGGTATCATAACTAGTTACATTTAATCACATAATATGACTTAAATATCACGTACAACATTGTGGACTTATAGAAGACCATTAGGATGTGTTGCATACATAATATAAGAGATATGATGTGGAATGCACTCACTCTTTCTCCTTATCATCCTAACCGTCCATACAAGGACAATATATGGGGGTTTGCTTCTTTAATTTTGCTCTTACACCATATTAATTACTTACAAGTATTGGTCTCATTAAATGAAAGCATGGGCATTCGTATAAGAGTGTAAGTATATAAACACATGAGGAAACATTAACTAGTTTACTCTTGCTTTTCTTTTTCTTGTACAAAGCCAAGAGTAAAAGAAATTCCCCTCTCCTCTCTCTAGCAATTTAGTTGTCTAGTTTTTTATGCTTGAATTAGTTCTTTTTTGAAGACTTATTTCGTATAAGTCTTAAGTACAACTTCACACAAGTGAGGGATGAGCATCTAGTGGTGGTTTGCTGACTTGTTTGCTGGATACATAGGATACATATAGAGAGAGATGTCAGCTTGGATTTTCTCTGTTCGTTCATGAGAACAATTCTCAAGCTACGAATTTTGACTAGATTGATCATCCTACCATCTAATCATTTTTGAGGTTTTATAGCAATGGATTTTAGTGGATTATTTATAAACATCATTTAATAACAATTCAATTCTAGTTTTATTTATTAATCGTTAATATATTTATTTACCTAAATGAAATTATCAATTAAGGCTATGATCCATATTTAGCTTTGCGATGTGTAAAGGGGTCTCGTAAACACATCACAAAGTTATTTAGGTAGGCAATACACTTTTTCAGTTTCAATATCTTATGAAACTCTTAGATCATTTGATATTCATTTAATATTTCAATAACATGTTAATATCGATTGTGCTCATCTCGATTCAACGATTGGGATGTCTCGGATCATTGAATAGATGAATAACCAACCATGCAAAACTGTGTGACATAGAATTATTCTCGCATTGACGTATCGGTTAACCACACACGCTGCATCAACATAATAATTCCATGAGCAACATATCTTAAAAAACAAACACCACTTTAATCACACCATTATTTTTGTAACTAATTACAGTTTTCTTGATTATGACTTATATTTGTTTTTAATAAATAAAATTAAATATATTATTAAAATGAAAAAATATCGAAATGTCTCTTATTCACGCTGTGGCTATATATACATAAATTACAGAACCAAAATGTTCAACGGAGGACTCACACAACAAGAGCTTGAGTGTCTCCGATCCCCATTTCCATTACCATCATCACCAACTGTTCATCCCTTTTCCATGTACCACTACCACAACCACCACCGTCCCTCTGTGTAAAAGTTCATCATGTTATCATCAAATTACTCTTACAGAATGAAGCATGATCATGGTCTTCTCTCTCTGTCCAGAAACAGCTCCAGCAAAATAACCCCATCAAATTACATCACCTGCACGTTATTTGTAATCGATCCAAATTGTATCAACGACAACAAACCCCTTGTCGGTAAAAGTTCTCCTCTATCATACAGTCGTTTATCCAGAACCCGCTCTGGAATCTCCACACTTATACGCTCGCTTCTAACTGTCATATCAATCCCTGCAATCATTCCCAGCTTCCGGTGGCTAAGCTTACCGACTCAGCTGTCACCAACGCCTTCACTCGGCCGAAAAGTCACCGGGACGTTGTTTGGTAACCGAAGAGGACATGTCAGCTTTGCGGTGCAATATGATCCACGGTCCGCACCTGTTCTGATCATTGAACTGGCGGTGTCCACGGCGGCGCTCGTTAAGGAGATGTCCTCAGGGCAAGTAAGGATCACACTTGAGTGCGAGAAACAGCAACACTCCGGGTTGTCTAGTCGTCGGGGAGACTCTAAGCTGTTCAACGAACCCACATGGACGATGTATTGTAACGGAAGGAACTATGGATACGCGTCGTCAAGGGCGTGCTCAGACTCCGACTGGCACACACTGAGCACGGTGCAGAGAGTCTCAGTAGGAGCTGGTGTTCTACCGGTGTTGGAAGGCAGCAGAAAAAGCAGCGCCGGAGGAAGTTGCGGAGAGTCGGAGGGCGAGTTCCTGTACATGAGAGCGAGGTTTCAGCGAGTCGTGGGGAGTCGTGACTCGGAAGCTTATTATATGATGAACATGGATGGAAACAGAGGGCCTGAATTCAGTATATATTTACTTAGAGTATAATTTAAAATTTAGTATAAATTGATGGCTGTTGTGTTTGTGTGATACATGTTATTTAGTTTTTCTGATGTACTTGTCTTAGTGTCTAGCATTAGAGAGGTAAGAATTCTTATAAAAATCTATAGGTGAAATCTCACTCGAAGCCATTATTAGACTTGTATTGAGGGATGCTTAGGGGTAGCATTTACCCTTTTTTTTACATGTAATTCTGTTTGCATTTTGCTATTTATTACGTTGAACGTAATTTTTCATTATATACAATTGAGTCCTAAATTTACATATGTTCTCATTATATTCCAAATTGGTCCTTTATTTCTATCGTTTATGCTTTATGTTTGTTAAATTAACCATAAAAAAATGTCACTTGCAGCTTGCAAATACTAGTATTTATTTTGCTTGGCCATTCCTCTTTCTCCTACTCTCACCGGTTTATCCACCAACCCTGCCCCCGATTATGTGAGAGAGAGAGAGAGAGAGAGAGAGAGAGAGAGAGAGAGAGAGAGAGAGAGAGAGAGAGAGAGAGAGAGAGAGAGAGAGAGAGAGAGGTCACCGTCACCGTCCCGGCGTCACCGATTGTCAGCGAGGGAGATAGTGGAGCTGAGGTCGGTAGGTGATGATGACAATGGTTATAACTTGTCAAACTATTATAAAATTCTTTACCGATAACGATGGTAGCTGATAACTGGGTTACTTAACCTTCTGAATGGAAACTGATGTAACTATTCATATTACCTTATCATATGCACTAAAAGCCACATATGAAATGTAGTTGAAAATATGTTGCAGAAACAAATATTGGCTCAGAGTTATAAAAAAAAAAAGGGGGAAATTAACAACTAGTATTGCATGGGAAATACTATTTTTGTCTAACATCAAATACATTTTATTGTACAATAGCTTCTCTTTATTTTTGGAAAAGTTAACCTAATAAATTTTGAAATTAAGTTTTGTTGGAAATTTTATCATTGAATAACAAAACAAAATTCAACATATTATGTTATGATCCAACACCGAATCACAACATTTGTTATGATTCAATGATACAAAATCTTGAAATTGTAAATATACCTAAAGACATAAAGATTGGTACCGTCTATTTTTAGAGAAAAAGAACATTAATTTTGGAGTATTTAGTTTTCTATTTTATATAAATAAGTATATCTCTTTTAATAATTGACTCTCTAAACTGCCACTTGTTGATTTTCTACACCCTTTATATGCCACGTGTCCTTCTCAGATGAAGCCTCTTTTCTCTTTTACCGCTTAAAAATTTTAGTCGGCTTTATTTGCCACAAACTTTTATCCTTCTTTATTTCCCCTAATTTTCCTCCTCATTTAGTTTCATTTCTTATTACAAATGCACCCCATAAAATCAGTAAGAAATCTTCGTCAACAAATCAACAATTAATTCGCAAGAAATCACGAAACATAATCATCTTTAAAATTGAATCAGTTTGACTAGGTTTTATTCGACTTCATATCTTGTCAGGATTAATCCACGCTTCTTCTCTTCGTTTCTTACCCACCAAGCTCCTCCAATTCCTTCCTCTTCAAGCAGCTTTCGACGCAAATAGGTGAAAATACGAAGATTTGATATGTGAGATCTCACTATTCTGCGTTGTTTTGTTTCAATGGAGATTTTCGAAGGTAAAAACAGTTCTAATACAAATACCTCATTGTAATTTTAGTTTCATGACTAAGTCTATTGAACCCCTTTCATGGTTTTGGTAATTTAAACTCTATCATCTGTTTGTTGATTGTAATCATTTTGAAATTTTTTGAGTTGTGTTCATTTATATTTTGTTCTTAATGCAGGGCCTTCATCGTTGATCTTTGTCTCATGGTGGAGATTTAGGTTGATTTTGTAATCCATTAAATGAAACAAAAATCATCCAATCTTTTGTCACGCCATGATTTTTGAACTACTTGCTCCTCAAATACTTTGATCTATGTGTGAAAAGAAGCTGCTAAAACCTTTTCACCTTTTTAGTTTGGGCCAGTGAGGTCTTTTTAGTTTGGGCAAGTGAGGTCTTGTGTAAGCAAGTGGTTTGTAACCTAAACGTTGGTTTCTTTACTATGTTTGTCAAACCTTTACATGAACTGAATTCAAATTACAGAGAATATTTACACTCCATAAACAACTTTCTAATAGTTCTCTAATTGATAGATTTTGAAATAATCTATTACTTTTTGTTTGTTTCTCCCTAATAGCCTTTTTATCATGGTTTCCATTATTTGATGATATTGTATGATTGGCCAGAGATTTTGCTTAGATTAAAGTCATATCTAGATGAGACACTATTCCAAAGTTGAGCGTGAGAAGTTTAACAAGGTATGACCTTTTCTTAGTAAAAGAAAATGGAAAGAATTATACTTCAAAGATAGATATATTTGACGGTTATGTATGATTTATTATTTTATCTTATGCTTACAGGTGATTTTAGGTGTTAATCGCCCATATATTATCAAAGTAATTCTCATGAAGATATTGGTTATCGACATACTTAGAAATATAGAGCTTCTTTTTATTTTCCCTAAAAATTACTTGGGAATCCATCAAATACGTATGTTTGCTAATATGGATTGTTTACTTATGAATATCATGAATTTTTGTCTTTTAGTTTGTTTTATGGCAGGAAGAGAAGGGTGGACGATTGCTAGCTTTTTTTTTTTTTTTTGCTTTTTAGTACTACTTTACAAAAGGTGGTTAATGTGGCTACTTCAATCCATTTCGGCTTGAAATTGGTCAGCCCCTACCTGATTTCGGGTTGCTTTTGAAGTAAATAATTATTGGATTCAAGTTACATTTTTAATATTAAATGGATAACAATATACCATATTTTTGGTTAATTAGCATTTTTCACTTTATGGTGATGTTTCCATGATTTGAAAGTAAATAAAAAAGTACGAAATGGATTCAACAAAGTATGGAATTGGAAATCAAGCATAGTTATGGACAAATATATATATATATATATATATATATATATATATATATATATATATATATATATATATATATATATATATATATATATATATACTATAATTCTGAAGTATTTGACCTAAAATAGTCAAAAATTAAAATCTATCTCCAATACAAACAAACAGAGTATTTTATTAATTTTACTTTGAATGTTTAAGAAATTGTCCAAATAGAACCAAGTTTCAATACAGTGTGTCATGTTAGATATGGAAGGAATGGTTACTTCCACTTAAAATGTTGGAAGATTTTAGTAAGTAAAATAAAGTAAAAGAAATTTTAACATTAACTTGAGTACCAAAGGCCCAAAATGTATGTGTACCATCACCGTTCATTTCGGATTTCTCATTTGAAGTGTACCATCACCGTTCATTTCGGATTTCTCATTTGAAGTGTATCCTTGATCGTTGCAATGTTCTCTTCTTTTAGGTGGGTTGTTAAAATTTGGAGTTTGGACGTGGCATTGAAACTTGCATATTCGATAAGCTTCATAAATTTGTCACTTCTAAGGTTCAAAACATTAACTTCAATTTTCAATATTTTGTTTTTGTTTTATTTTTAAACAACATGGTTTTCTTTTCAATATGTCAACTTATGAAGAGGGATGACAGTTTGCGCAAAAAAATAATGAATATGAGTTGGGGTTGTATACGACCCAAAATATCCAAGTATCCAACACATGTTGGTGGGAAATGCAGGTTTGGTTGTTGCTTGGTGTCACTCACTTCCACTAGAGGTGATGATATTGATAAGAACTCTATTTTTACAGAAACTTCAATTTATTTATAAATTTTACAAATATCGTTAATTTGTCAGATTTATATCAATACAACACGTTGGCATAAACATCTTGTTGGTTCCACAAACATCTTTTTGAAATCCAATCTTTTTTTTAATTTCCTATCAATTTTGTCCCCAGTGTCATCAAAGTTAACATTTAACTGTCAAAATTTTATAATGACCACAGGGACCAAATTTTACCCTAATATGTTTTATTTGTTTTCATTAAATTAACCTTTAGAAATTCTTGAATTTTAATCATGGATCATGCTCAAATGATTAGTTATGGATTTATATTCTATGGTTCTTATGAATTGTTGGTATGTTAAGGGATACTGATATGCTTCGGTGGTTGTAATGATCTTTCACAATATTACCGACATAATGTCTAATTTTATAAAAAAAAAAACATGAAAATATAGGATTAATGATTTTACACTTTGTAAGATTTCGATATAGTATTTATTTTTGGACTTTTTAGTTTTATTTTAACACTGATATTTTATTTTCTACCGATTGTCATCGAGTAACAGATAAGAGCTCTGTATAATTAGACCAAATGAATTAAACAACATGAAATAAAACAAAATTTCCAAACCTAATTTCCTACATAAACCAAAACGTCTTCTACGAATAGAACATTAGAGCTCTACATTTATATTGAAATCTTACAAAATGCACAGACCAGATTTACTTAGGAGTCACTTTTTGAAAATGAGAAGATGTTTAACTTAAGGTCAAAGGGGGCGATATAAATCTTGAGGATCATCAAATATGGAAACAATTTTTGTTAAGTACAAACATGTGTATCGCATAGTTAACATGTCAAACTTTGTAAATAAATTAATGAATAACGATTCTTATTTTTAGTCGATACATTATTTTACTTCGTGAACCGTGGTTTCCACGGGTTATAACCTAGTATTTTATATATAAAAGTATAATTTGTAAAAAAAAAATTATGCTTTTTGATCAAAAAAACATATTGACAAACTACTAATTGGCATATGCGCCTTATGGGTAATTAATTTAAAAAATCAAAATACAGTATGTGACAATCAAACTCATATCCAATTTATTACTAAAATCAGATCTCGCGGTTCTCATTTTTTTTCATTTTCTTCGTCAAATGGTATATTGTCTTTGAGAGTCTAATATCACTACAACAAAATCTTTATACTGCATTTTTCTAAAGATATAAATGGAATTTTTTCATATTTATGGACATTATTCATCATATGAAATAGGTAATGGCGTAATTCGGATTTGAACCTCTAAGATGTAGTATTATTAGAGAAACATCTATTGTAGCTCAATAAGATGCTATTTTTTTAGCCACGACCCTGATTTTGATGCTTTTAAAGTTAAAATCAAAATATCTAATACGAGTTATCTATATATTGAATATATTTATCATCTGAAAAAGAATATTATCAGTAATTTAAAGCTAAAATCAAAATATCTAATACGTGTTGTCTGTTGAATATGTTTATCAGTTGAAAAAGAATATTATTAGTAATTTAAAGTTAAAATCAAAGTATCTAAATCTCACAATGAGATATTTGATCTTTTAGATATTAATTTTATGAAAAGTACTAATCATAATCCGACTGCTATCCAGTTTTGCATGGCTTCAAATTTGAATCACTCTAATAAGATCTTCGAATAATACAACATTCAATAAAATATATACACTTTTCATGTGTTCTGATATGCAATTAATAAAAACATTTCTCTAGTTTCTTCGATTTCTTTATTTGACTATCTTATATTTACGAAAAAAGTGCTATATAAATATTGAAGACCTGACAGTGGGGATGAGATATTTTAAGCACAAGATGCCACCTAGAAAATTTTGGGTTCTTGTTGTCATTGGTGGAAAAACTATTATTTACCTATTTTAATGATATTATATTAGCAAAACAAAATTATTAGGCTTAAATACATCATGCGTGCTCTCATATAAGTACTACTGTATAGAAAAGTATTAATATGTGTTACAAGTTTTGTAGTACACTAGTACAAAACGCATGCTGCGATGAGTTTTTTATTTTTTTTATTTTTTTTTTTCGAAACCTAAAACGGCACCATAAAAACATTTTCACATTAATAAAACAGGGAACCGTACCATTTAAAGCATTTGATGGTGTGATTTTCCTATATCTATAGCAAAAGATATTAAAATTCATTATTTGGTGCGTTTGTTTATAACCGCACTACTAAACACGTTTATAAAAATAAAAACCGCATTAAAAAATATGGAAACTACGCCATTAATTTATTATTCCCTCTAAAAAATTCATTATAATTTTCATTTTCCTCATAAAATTTTGTTACAATAAACCGCACTAATAAAGTATGTATACCCTATATTGTTTCCTCCTTTGCAAACACTATTGTGATATAGGTTTTTAATGACACGCGAACTATGATACATATTGACTTTATAATACAGAAAAGTCGATGTCGTCAAAAGATGTCATCTTTACTAAAATTAGAAGGAATTCCGGCATGCATTTTTGCACACTAAAAAACATGGAATGTCCCCATCAAATACGAGTGTCAAGAATATCCCGTTGTTTATTTATTTATTTTTATCGGTTAAAACCCGCTTCCATCCTCATCATCACAAAATCGACTAACTAGGGTTTTTTTTCGCGATCTCTTGAAGTGTGTCCTCCCAAAATAAAGAACCTTGTTTGATTTCTCCCATGGTACAACTTCTCCTAAATCCAACTTCACTCTTCACTTTTCACGCTAAGTCGATCGGCAACTTTGACGTCTCTCGATTGCAGTGTCGATCGGCGATTGCGACTCCTCCACCAGGCCAAAATGAAGGAGATCTCCTCATCAATCGGAACCACTAATTCAACCACCCCTAATCAATGTATCCACCTTCTCGTCTCTCCCCCTCCACCAAGTTTTCTCTCATCTCTCTCATCCACCAGATGAAGATTGTCGAAGAGGTAAAAGGGGCAAACGAAGGAAACCCTAAATGCCTCACGCATTTTTCATTCAAACGTAGCTGACCTTTTTTTTTTTTTTTTTATTTCAATACCTTTACATCTTCTGATTTTCCCCTCTTCATAAATATAGATGATCACAAATATCAGCGGTTCAAATTGCAAACATAATCAAAATCACAACCAATTTCTATGAAGTAGTGATTTGTTCCTTTTTCTAGTAATTCTACAATCCCTTTACAATTCATTTGTGTTCATTTTAAGCTCATCATTCAGTTCTTAATTCCCTTTCAGTTGTCTTTCCCTACGTTTTTGTGTATGTGTTTGTTCACCAAGAGGTTCTAATGGTGTTGTGATCATGATCCCTATAAATCTTACCATATGGTCCTTGGTTGGTTAGAAAAAATAGAATCTTTAGGTTCTGTACCAGAACTTGTCTCTATTTTAGAAAGATGAGGTTGATCTTCATCTTTATGTACCTCTATTTCGTTGGACATCTGCTTTTATCCTGGGCCAATAATAATAAAAATGGCACACCATTTGCAATGCCTTGTCTTGCTTTCAACAGGACCCCCTTCCTCATACATGCTCCAGCCGTGGAACTCCCTACCCATTTCAAACTTGAAAAGTGGTCGTGAAAGGAGACTGCTTTTGCTTTGAATGCTTACCAAAGCTCTTGGACAAACTCAGCTGTGAACAAATCCTCTCTTAGAGAATCAACTATTCACTCCTTTAGCAGCATTTGGTGTCTCGTTTGTAGATTCCTTTTTTCTCGCCACTGATATCAATGCTCATATCACTAGTACCACTCCATATTCTCAACACAAAAGGTGAATGAGCCTAATTTGGATATGAGATATCATATGAAAACCTATAAAGCTCAGGCTTAACAATGGCTAGTTTTGTAGTACCCCATTTTTACTACTTTTATAGATTGTAATTGTAACACCCATTTCAAGTATGAGCTAATCGATTGCATTGTTAAGACTTTATCCTTGGTGGCCACGACATGGTGGAGCTTACCATGGCATGGCGGTGATTTTGAAGATCGTGGGATTTAAAGACCCACCATGGCGAGACCATATGTGCCACAACATGGCCGTTGATTTTAATGAAACCCTAATTTTGGGGATTTTCACCCTATTTAAAGGAATAAAGAGGATAAGGTTTATTTATCCTCGGTCTCCATCACTCTCAAACCCCCAGAAACCCTAACCCTTATCTTATTTGAAGCTTTTAGAGTTCATTTGCTAATTTTTGGTGATTTTGAAGGAAGTGGAGGAAGGTTTTGTGCAAGAGACAAGAAAGTAACACTCCCCAACCTATGGAAGCACCTTATTGGACCAATTGTAAGGCTCTTGATCTTGTCATTTATCTTCTCGTTAGAGATCTAGTGTAACGACCAAAATTTCGAAACAATTAAAACTTTTCAAAACAACCCATTTTAATAACGTTGTTACAAAAAGATTTTCAATACATTATTTAACAGAGTATTTTCCCAGGTCCATTTCATAAAACACCAACGCGAGGAACGGTACGATCACACCCTTGCCTTGCCACAGACTCCTGAGAACCTGAAAACATAAAACCACAACTGTAAGCCCAAAAGCTTAGTGAGATACCCCCAAAATACCAACCACATATACGCCCTTCCAGGCCACAACCTTCTGGTCCAAAACATATCGCCTTCCGGCCCATAGCGTAATGCCTTCCGGCCCATAACACATTGCCTTCCGGCCCATAACATATTGCCTTCCGGCCCATAACATATCGCCTTCCGGCCCGCAACGTAAAAGCATATATATATATATATATATATATATATATATATATATATATATATATATATATATATATATATATATATATATATATATATATATCATGACAGAACATAGAACAACCATGCATACCGGGTTACACTCCAGACCAGACAACTATACACATAACATGTAATCATACAACAGTTCACAGTTAGCAATTCGATCAACAGATCACATAACATATCATTACCCTAACCAAGATACCTGCCTAGCCGATCACTAGCATAACATCACCCTACGACTCAGCCAACATAATAACTATGCACATACGCCTTTCCAGGCCATGACCTTCCGGTCCACATCGCATTGCCTTCCGGCCCACAACATGTAATGCCTTCCGGCCCATAACGTAACGCCTTCCGGCCCATATCCCGCAATATCATACAACAGACAATTACCCGGATTTCCATCCGATAAAAGGGTCGGCCTTGGTGCCTTAAACCCTATAGATATAGTGAGGATAACTCACCTCGAAACTGCCGACTGAACAGATAACCCAAGCTGTTCCGATCCCTGATACGATCTCCACCACTGGACAGCCACCAATGCACTGAACTCAAAACCATAATCAACAATTACCAAAATACCCCTGGAAACCACTGGTTAACCCTTGGTCAATTACTAGGTCAAAGTCAACCCCTGACTGACCCTACTCGCCGAGTCAACCCTATGACTCGCCGAGTTCCCATACTCAAAACTTCACTCAATCCGCGACCTAACTCGCCGAGTCGCCCCGAGACTCGCCGAGTCCAACAACTCTGAGTCCACTCGCACACAACTCACCGAGTCATCCCTTGACTCACCGGTTCTCGACTCAACTAGAAAATATTTGGACTCTTCGACAAGACTCGCTGAGTCCAAGAACAGACTCGCCGAGTCTAAGGCTATCTTCAACCTACTCGCCGAGTTGTTCATCCAACTCGTCGAGTTCCAGCTCATCTTCAAGCAACTCGTCGAGTCCACCCATGTAACTCGCCGAGTACCACCGGTCTGCATCCAAACAGAAGCGTTCCAGACCATGCAATTGATCCAAAACATAGATCTAGCCTCCTACAACTCATCCATCACGTAAAGTGGCAATCTTTACGTGAATCCAAAGAGATCTATGCATTTTGCACATTAGGGCTAAGGTTTGGGACAAGATAGCTTCATCCAACACTCAACACAGGGACTTTCCTGCATTCCAACTCTCCTCCATTCCAGATCTGAGGTAGCAACCTCAGATCTAACCTCTAGATTCCAATATCACCCAAGATAAGCTTCCCTCAAACCCCAAAATGAATAAACAAGATAACAACATCCTAAGAACGAGATATTACCTCAAAAGAACGCCCCAATCTGCAAGGAACTCGAATCCAAGCAAAGCCCCTTGCTCCACACCTTCAAACTTCCAAACTTTCTTCAAGAAATACTTCTCCAAGCCCCAATCCACTCAACAATGGTGCTTCTCCATGATTTTAGGGTTTCAGGGACTCAAAGGGTGATAAAGAGGCTGGGGAGGAAACGTAATGCTCTTTATATAGGGCTCAACCCCGAGAATTAGGGTTTTCTCCACTCAGCACCTACTCGCTGAGTCCATCTCATTCACTCGCCGAGTCGACTATTTAACACGCGACCAAGTCGTGACTCTACTCGCCGAGTCCATCCATGGACTCGCCGAGTCACTCTTTCCCAAATTACACTTTTAGCCCTTCCACTCAACCCTTGCTATTTCGGGATGTTACATCTAGAGTTATTTTGCCTAATAATCTCTTTTATTGGATTTTAAGTGGATCAAAGGGATAAAGTTTACAACTTTATGCCTCTTATGACTCCCAATGACATTAAGTCTCATAGATCTGAGAAAGGGTTGGGATTTGGAAATCTTAAATAAGATTTAGGTCCCTTTTCTTCTTTTTGACCTAGATTTGAGGAAGGACATGCATGGGAGCATGTATGTCTATAAATGTAACATCCCATAAATAAGACCATAAAATTTTTCATTCTTACATTAATAAAACATCAAACCATATTGTAGTCATAAAACCAATGTTGTCAAATGTAACGATACATCAATAAGATCAAAGTAAATCGTAAAATAGGGAAACATGTGGTATGTGCTCTACAATCTTCCCAAGCTCTCTCATTTGATAACCGAAGTACCTGAAACATAAACAGAAAATTATAAGCACAAAGCTTAGTGAGTTCCCTAAGATACCTGTAACATCCCGAAATATCAAGAGTAGAGTTGAAGGGCTAAAAGAGTAAATTGGGAAAGAGTGACTCGGCGAGTCCATGTGCGGACTCGGCGAGTAGAGTCACGACTTGGTCGCGTGTTAAGTGGCCGACTCGGCGAGTCAGTGTAATGGACTCGGCGAGTAGGCGCTGAGTGGAGAAAACCCTAATTCTCGGGGTTAAGCCTTATATAAAGATCATTATGTTTTCCTCCCAGCCTCTTTATCACCCTTTGAGCCCCAGAAAACCCTAAATCACGGAGAAGCACCATTGTTGAGTGGATTGGAGCTTGGAGAAGTAATGGTTGAAGGAATTTTGGGAAGATTGAAGGCTTGGAGCAAGGGGCTTTGCTTGGATTCGAATTGCATTGCAGTTGGGGCATCACTTAGAGGTAATATCTCGTTATTGACCTGTTGTTATGTTGTTTCTTCATTTTGGGGTTTGTGAGAAATTGTCTATGGATGAAATGGGAAGTCTAGAGGTTAGATCTGAGGTTGCTACCTCAGATCTGGAAGGGAGAAGAATCAGAGAGCATGAAAGTCCATGTGTTGGAGTGTTTAGTGAAGCTTACATGTCCCAAACCCTAGCCCCAATGTGCAAACGGCTTAGATCTCTTTGGATTCACGTAAAGTTTGCCACTTTACATGATGGATGAGTGGTAGGAGACTAGATCTATGTTTTGGATCAATTGTATGGCCTGAGATGCTTCTGTATGGATTCAGACCGGTGGTACTCGACGAGTCACATGGGGCGACTCGACGAGTTGCTTGAAGATGGCCTGGAACTCGACGAGTTGGAAGAACAACTCGGCGAGTAGGTTGAAGATAGCCTTGGACTCGACGAGTCCATTTGGACTCGGCGAGTCTTGTCGAAGAGTCCCAAATATTCTTTGGTTGAGTTGAGAATCGGTGAGTCGAGGGATGACTCGGTGAGTCGTGTGCAAGTGGACTCAGAGTTGTTGGACTCGGCGAGTCTCGGGGTGACTCGGCGAGTTAGGTCGCAGATTGAGTGAAGTTCTGATTATGGGAACTCGACGAGTCACAGGGTTGACTCGGCGAGTAGGGTCAGTCAGGGGTTGACTTAGACTGAGGACTTTGATTTCGACCAAGGGTTGGCCGTTGACTTTTAGGGTTTGGTCAGCGATGTGGCCTTTGGGCCAAGAGAGAGGTAAAATAGTCTTTTACCCATAAGAGGGTGTTATGAGAGGATTTATTCTAGTCTCGAGAGTTATATTCATGAGAGTATTTGCCTTACGTGTTAGGCGGTGGCGAGTTCGAGATTCAAGTGTGGGGATATCTGCTTTCTGCTTGCCAGGTGAGTCTTCTCACTATACTTTACCTTGAGTAGGTAACCAGAGTTATGTGGTCAGAGTATTTGTATGCTATATGTACGTGATGTGTTGTACTGCATTATTTCTATGTGATTTATGCTCTGCATGTTTATAGAGTTGGAACCGGAAGGTTCCCAGAGTTAGAACCTGGGGGTTCACAGAGTTTGGGTGCACGGACCCATAGAGTTATAGCCTCGAGTCGCTAATATGTGTTATGTGTGGTATTTTGGGGAACTCACTAAGCTTCGTGCTTACAATGTTTTATGTGATGTTTTTCAGGTTTCTTTCAGTATCACGGGACGACACCGGCTTGATTGTACACACCAGAGAAAGAGTCATATTTTGGAGGATCCTGGTTTTCTATGCAAGTGAAAATGGAGTCATGTTTTGTAAATCAACTATGAATGAGATTTTAAACAAGTGTTTCTAAGAATAAAATGATTATTTTAAATGAAATTTTTGTCTTGAAATTTACGGTGTTACAATACCACATACCATACATAATTAAGCACATAACGGACCCTGCCCAGTGAGATACGGGCCCCACCCACACTCATACAACGAGCCCTGTCCAACATACAATGCATAATCCTACTAACACATGCGATAATCACAAAGATAACAACATAACATACAGGCGTTGGGTTTTGTCGAGCATCGATCTCCGCTCAACATACATACCAATACATATACATGCAAGAGTCATGTAGACAACTAGCATCCTAACATAATAAACCGTGGGCTGACATCTGTGCCTTCGAACCGTTAAACACAGCAAGGAGGCTCACCTCACACTGCCAAATCTCACAGAAAGAATCTCTGGTTGCTGGCTCGCAAGAATCCCCGCCCTATCAATCACAAGTTAAACATCCATCAATAATTAGATCCAACCCACACTAAGTGTCCAAACTAAGGTAAAAGACCTTTTTACCCTCTTTATAACTTGGCCTATAAGCCAAGGCCCAATTCAACAATATAAAATGCCCAAACATGGTGCAAAACATTCCAAGGTCAACCTTGATTAGACTTTTGATCAAAGTCAAAGCCAACCGTTCATGTTGATCAAACACTCCGTATTTACTTGCATGCGCGTCATGTTTCACCATCATCCAAATAATCAGGAAAACCCCAGCCAACATGTTGTGTTGGCTAACAAACACGCCATGTTTTCCTAAGTTCCAACAACTTAATACATTGATCTGCTTTTTTCAACTCCAAGAGATCCAAAGCTCAGATCTAGTCCATGATGTGTGTAACATCCCGGAATCGCAAGAGTAGAGTTGAAGGGCTGAAAGTGTAAGTTTTAGAGGATGAATCAGCGAGTCCATGGATGACTCGGCGAGTCAGGTCGCGGTCATGGTCGCGTGTCAAGTGGCCTACTCGGCGAGTCCATGGGATGGACTCGGCGAGTAGGTGCTGTATGGAGAAAACCCTAATTTTCGGGGTTGAGCCCTATATAAAGAGCATTATACCCCTCCACAGCCTCCCTTATTCCCCCCCTTGAGTTCCAGAAACCCTAAATACGTGGAGAGATCATTTGTGGAGCAAATTAGAGCTTGGAGAGGTGTTGTTTGAAGAGATCTTGAAGGAGAAGTGGCTTGGATCAAAGGGATTTGCTTGGAGTCGAGTTTGGCTGCTATTGAGGCATCTTTTGGAGGTAATATCTTCGTCCTTAGGCTGTGCATTCCTAGTTTCATCATTTTGGGGTTTGTGGGGAGTATGTCTTGGAATGTTTTGGAGTTTGGAGGATAGATCTGAGGTTGCTACCTCAGATCTGGAATATTGAAGGCCTAGAGTGCATTAAAGTTCCTGTGTTTGAGTGCTTAGTGGAGCCACCATGTCCCAAACCTTGGTTTTAAGGTGAATATGGCTTAAATCTCGTTAGATTCACGTAAAGTTTGCCACTTTACGTGATGGATGGATTGTAGGAGGTTGGATCTATGTTTTGGATCAATTGCATGGCCTGAAACGCTTCTGTATGGATTCAGATAGGTGGTACTCGACGAGTCACATGGGTGGACTCGACGAGTTGCTTGAAGATGGCCTGGGACTCGACGAGTTGAAAGAACAACTCGGCGAGTAGGTTGAAGATGGCCTTGGACTCGACGAGTCCATTTGGACTCGGCGAGTCTTGTCGAGGGAGTCCCAATATTTATGGTTGAGTCGATGAATCGGTGAGTCAAGGGATGACTCGGTGAGTTGGGTGCGAGTGGACTCAGAGTTGTTGGACTCGGCGAGTCTTGGGGTGACTCGGCGAGTTGGGCCGCTAATTGAGGGAAGTTCTGAGCATAAGGACTCAGCGAGTCATCGGGATGACTCGGCGAGTAGGGTCAGTCAGGGGTTGACTTTGACTCGTCCAAGGTTGACCAGTTGTCTTCCAGGGGTATTTTGGTAATTAAGGGTATTTATTGAGTTGTATGTTTTGATGTTTAGTGGAGGAGTTCGTGCCAGAGTTCGGAGCAGCAGGATCTTATCTTTTCAACCGACAGTTTCGAGGTGAGTTATCCTCACTATATCAACAGGGTCTAAGGCACCAAGGCCGGCCCTTTATTGTATTGAGATTCAGTTATGGATATTATGTTATTGTTTGATGTGTCTGCATCCTGGTAGCTAGGATGGTACATGCTAGGAGGCCTTGTTAAGGTCAGTTTTCCCGATATACAGAGTGATGCTATGCTAGTGACCGGTTAGGTCGGTAACCCGGTTAGGGTAATGATATGCTATGTGATCTGCTTGTTCGGTTTGTTGACTATGACTGTTATATGAATGTATGTTTTGTGCACATGGTTGTTTGGACTGGAGATGGGTTGAGGCGGGTCTTGCTTTGTGCTGTAGGCCAAGATACCCAGGGCGGACCGGTTGTTCCGAAGGCCCAGCGAGCGGTCCGGATAGGCTGTAGGCCCCACGAGGGCGGACCAGACGTGCCGAGGCTCGGAGAGTGGACCAGGCCGACTGAAGGCCCGATGCGGGCGGACCAGTCACACTGTAGACTCAGAGAGTGGACCAGGTGGGTTGAAGGCCCAATGCGGGCGGACCAACCCCACTGTAGACTCGAAGGACATGACTAGACCCGGAGGATGGATCCGTTGGACTGAAGGCCCGATACGACGGACCAGCCACACGGTAGACCCGATATGCATGGCTGTTCTATGTTCTGTTATGTTATGTATGATTTATATGTTTTGGATCTGAAGGTCGTAGCCTGGAAGGGCGTATACGTGGTTGGTATTATGGGGGTATCTCACTAAGCTTTCGGGCTTACAGTTGTGGTTTAATGTTTTTCAAGTTCTTCAGGAGACTGTGGCAAGGCGAAGGCGCGATCATACCGCTCCTCATGGATTTGTAGCAATGTGATTCTGGGAATACTCTAATGACTTGTATTGAAAACCTTTTTGTAAACATTTCAATGAAAATCAGGTTGTTTTGAAAATTTTAAATTGGTTGTATTTTTCGGATGTTACAATGTGGTCCAGAACGATAAAGTTTCCAACTTTATCCATTGGGACTACCCAAAAGGTTTAAAACTCAATCCATAAAGCTTAATAGTGCAATGGCTTAACCAATAAGCACTTGATCCATAAAGACATAGCCCTAAAACATAGATCTGAGTTCCTTGAGATGGAAAACCATGTAAAGTTGACAACTTTACGTTCATGTATGTCTAAATGAAGCTCTTAAGCTTAAAAAGGACTTAATAAGTGACTTAATGCATGCATGTAACAAATTATCTCATAAAGCTTGCACCTTTATGCTTAAGGAGTCCAATACAAATTCATGTATGGAATAACAAGTCGTTAAATGACTTCACTCCTTTATCAACCCAAAAGGGACCAAAAGCACAAGAAAGCACGATATGAAGAGATCTAAACATCTATAAGTCAAGGTTCAAATTTTATACCTTTGAAAGCTTTCATAAATGGAGATGATTTGGATCCAAATCCTTTCCACCAACCAAGACAACATCAAGATCTCCTCTTCCTTCACAAAGACCAAAAAATGAGCACCAAGAACTTCTTACTAGTTCAGGAACACCACCAAGAGATGTAAAGATCGATTTTAGGGTTTTAGTGTCAATGGAGGCTGGTAAGGAATCCAGCCATGATGACTTAAGGCTTTTATATAGGGTGTAACACCCTAAAAATTAGGGTTTTCTCCACCAATCGCCAACACAATGTGTTATGGCATAAACACATTGTGTTGGCCTTAATGAAAGCCACATTTTTTTAAATCTAGACACACCGTGTTGGTTACTCCAATACGCCGTGTCCAACCCTAAAAAAGGGATTTATTCCTTAGAATTATTACTCAAGATTCTATGTGTTACAACTCTCCCCCGCTTAAACTAGATTTCGTCCTCGAAATCATTCCTTACCATCCCAGACACACCAGATAGCCTGAAGTATGCAACCATAACTCCGAGCATACGACGGCCTTCCCAAGGCTATTGAGCCTAACCTTAGCAGAACTTTCCAAACCCGATGATAAACGAATCCTTAATACCTTACAGAAAACCACTTCTACCTTACCTGAACCCAAAATCTAAAGTCTCAAGACGGTCTGACTCCTTGACAGACCGCTCATACTAAAACATTGCTAAATCCATTCCGGTTATCTCCCAGCTGATTACTTGATAGAAGGCTTAGATAATCCTTCGAGTAGAAGACTCATCCCTGTAATGGTTACACTCAAACGAGAGCTTCACAACATGGTAAAATCATTTGCTCTGAGATTATTTAATCTAAACTGCAAGTGACCTAACATATCCTCTGAATAACAAGTGACTCCACACACAAGTTTCCAAACCAATCCAAAAAATAATCACAAGAACTTGATCTACCATCAAAACTAAATCCATTTCTTACCTCTGAAACCTTCGATTAATGCCCTCAACATATTGATACCCTAATTCTTATCCCACTGAAAAGAAAATCCTTCACATAAACACTCATGATTCCTAACTCAAGATCTCTGGATCTACACTTGCATTTCACCCAAAACCTTCTGATTCACTAGACCGGGATATAAAGGTTCCCAAACCATTGTTGAGACTACCAGTCTTGCACCTGGTCCAACCACCAGGTTCCTAAGAGTCTAAATAATAAGGCTACCCAGCCTATAAACCCCTCTGCATCACACATTAACCACCCACTTAATCCTGTAACCCAAGATCCAATACCTTGACCCAACGATCTCTACCAGGTCCTACCTGTATTTCCATAATCACACGGACGTCGCCCACTGGTCCCAACTATACCATGGAGCAGCCTCGCCTATGGGTCCCACCCATATAGGGCTACACATGCCTGACTCCGCCTCAAACCCCAATGGTCCTCAACCTAAAACAAAGCAATACTCCTCAACAATCATGACCAGCGTGTCCAAGGCACGAACTGATTCCCCCTTTTGCGATCATGACTGTGAGAACAAATAATCAATGCGCAAGGACAAGGTTTGAAAACTCAAACCTTGATTTGATCTTTAAGATCAACGTCTGCTCTTAATGTATGGTTCTAGTCAAATCTGGTAATACCAGTTAAGACTTAAAGAAGATATTCAACAAAGTGTTCAATTAATAAATAAAGAGAACTTGGGCCATGATTGGTATAGGGAATTGGATGGATGGAAATAGAATTGATTCCATTTCTCTTGTTTGTTTTATACCAAGAATAGAGAAATAAGGAAAAATATCAATTCCTTTTCCACCAAAATAATTCTTTGTTTTTAATAGAGAAAAGAGGAGAAAATGAGAAAGCAAGCCTTTAAGAAATTTATATAAAAAAAGCGGAGAAATGAGGTAACTGTTTATCTATCACATTTCGATCCATACGGCTTGCATCCAACCACTTTTTATGGTAGTAATAAAAAACGATAGGCTTTTTGACTTATTTTGTAATGTTATAGCCACAAAATGCATGCCGTTCCTTCTTTTTTTGGTCATTATTTTTTTTGTGTGTTTAATCTATTGTTTACTTTTATCTTTTAAATACATGTCATTTAGAATTGAATTAAAAAGTTGATGATTTTTTTGTTACGTTATCAGTTTAATGAAATAGTTACTTTCTGAGTTTTACAAACATAAAAAATTCATATCGCTTGATAAAAACGAACATGGTAAAAACAAATTCATTTCCATTTTCTATATTACAACCAAACAAGTGACTTCTTTCTCATGAATATTTCCCACCTTAATTCTTTGGTATACCAAAATGGTAGAATCAAATCTATTACCCCATTTAAATTCTTTTTCACTGCATTTTCATTCTCTATTACAATTCCATTTCTCTGTACCAAACGTACCCTTAGAGTATAATCAATGCAACGATATTTAAAGAACTAGAAGATGTTATGAAAAAAATTTGACTTAAAGAAAAATTGAAAGTGATGTAAAGAGAATAATTGCTATCTTTGGAGTAAATTGTGAGTTTTTCACTTGTCATTAAATGAAGAAACAATTAATCCTTTTATAGTGCAAGGAGGAACATAGTACAAATTGAGATACATTCCTAGGACTGGATGATAATTAGTCTTTGACAAACTGATATCTAAAAGATACATAAAAGTAATTCCTATGAAATGTTACATCAATAATAAGACAAAATACATTAAATCCTTGAATAGACTGTTAATCTCGGAATTGCCCTTCGTATCAGAATGATCTTCATCTAGGAACTTCAACTCATATAGAACTCAACTGACATCAAAAATTGATTGCTTGTGATTGCTAGAGGTTCATTTTTCATGATCCAACAATCTCCGCCTAAGTAAACTTAGCAATCATGTCAGCTTAGTTGGCTTCTTCATTGATAAAAACATAAGCTCTATAGAGCTAGTTTCGGACTTCTAGGTACCATTGAAGCTGACTGATGAATTTGTTCTTTACATGCTCCAGAGCATCGGACTTGGCTGCATTGGTGATGAACTTTTCAAGAATCCGGGTGGGGATGAGGTGCTTGTCTAGGACTCGAAAGAAATCGTTTTTGTTGGTCTTCTTTTGCAAGTAGATGTATCCGAACACTGGTTCATTAATTGCCCCTTCTATCAGACTTTCTGCTTCAGGCAGCTTGTAGTGGATCTTGGCCAAAAACTTTTCAGTTCTGAAGAGATGTGCAAGATTGAAGTCACATTAGCAAAACCTAGCAACATAGTCCTTGAGATAGTTCACTGCAACACTATAAGTATCGATGCTCATCTGACCATTCTGATTGGTTCGGAAGTGAGCAGCAATTGTCAAAATGTCGTTCGGATTAACTGAGGGGAAGTCTGCATCCGTGATGGTGATCTGCTTTGATTTGTTATGAAGGATGTAGTATCTGTGCAGAATGCAGTTCAAGTCAAATTTACTTATAACTTTCCATCTGAACCCAAAAATTCTTGTAATTCTCTTCCGAGACCACACTTCCTTTTATGGTTGTGCATTCACAGAATAGAATGTCTTCAATCTTTATCTTTCTGTTCTGAAAATTGTTTGAGGATCATCATCTGGGTAGAATGGAGAAAACTTTATGTAGAATTTTCCAAATGGAGAAATTGGAAGATCGATTTGATCTGCATCTTGCAATCGCAGATCATAATACATAAAAGGTACTATATCAAGACCATGAATTATCCCTTCACGACAAAGTAGGGATAAGCCCAACATTGGATTCAAATTATATTTAAGAGCTTGGATCTGAAGGCTTTCTTCAAGGGCTTGATCGAGTTAGGCTAGAGATCATCCTTCAGACTTCTTGGATGTCCCAACGGTGCTATGAGATTCCGAGATGGGGTTTTTTCCTTTGTCTTGTTATTTGTTCAAGTCAGAAATGACTTGTTGAATGTTTTCATAAATTGTGAACTCTGGTGGAGGAGGAATCAGAGGCTCTTCCGGGACGTTGTCAGGCTTTCGAAGAGGAGAACCTTCATCGATAGGAACTATTCTTGGAGAGGGGATTCGAGGCAACATGGACTGGGTAGCTCGAAATGCATCGATTGTGAGCTTTGTCTTTTCCCTAGCCAATTCATGAATTCTTTTAATAACGTCTGCCAAGGATGATGGCTAGGTAACGGCGGACCATATCCTTCTCTCTTCCTATGAAAGAACTTTCATCGAAAAATTTCTTAGAGCTTGAATTCCTACCACAACGTTGGTGATATAATCGACTTCATCATCATCATCATTTGATGGGATACCTGTGTACAAAACTTGAAGTTTATCATCATCTAATTCATCTTGGAGACTGAACTCCGAGGAAAGTTTCCAAGAAATGGTGTGAACCCTTCTACTTGGTCCTTCTCCCTCTTTTACATTGGATGGCCCAACTTTTGAGGTAAGTTTGGCAACTTCTTTGACTTCAAAGAGTCATTCAAACACATTTTAGAAGCTCATGTTGATTTTCTTTGACAAGGAATCATAGGCTTATGTTGTGAGAGCTTGAGCTTTCAAGTGGTCAAATAAGGAGGAAAGAATGGAGAGAATCTCATTGAACTTGTTGTTCGGAACATCAACTATATTCCAACAAGCTCGAAGGAGTTTGAGGAGGAGTTGTTGCATGATGAAATTCATTTCGTATTTCTTTTTTATCTCATTCTCCAACCTATGAATCTGCTTCTCATGCCTGGCATGGATTTGCTTGATTAGTCCGTTTAGGGAACTGATCATGTCTTCATGGATTCTCAACATTGTTGAGGTGATATCAATGTGGAGATCAAGGATGGAGTTATACTTTTGTTCCACCTCTTCCAAGGTATGCTTGAACCTCAAGGAGATAATCTGATCTAGTTGTTTTTTCCTTTCAACATCTGAGGGTCCAACTTTCCTTACTTTGTACAAGGACTAGAGGATGACATCAAGCTTGGTGTCGAGGATGGAAACTTTGGCATCGATTTTGGAATCAAGGATTGCCATGGATTTGTCTAAGGACTCCACCTTGGAAACAGTAATATAGATTTTGTCTCGGAGTTCCAACAGGACAAATAGATCAGCATAGTTTTTGATTGATGATCCACTATCTGAGGTGGAACTCTCAGACTTATCTTTGTTACCATCTTTGTTAACTGGGGGATCGGAAGGAGTAGGATTGTTTTTTGGTGTATTAACTTTGGGAGGGTTCAATTCAGTTTCACCTCCAAGCGTATATTAAACTTGGTCATCAATGTGGATTTCTTCATCAACAGGCACTGAAGAAGATGATGAAAGTCCGAAATCATGGATGGGTCTTGATGATGATGGATTTTTTAGAGCGTGAAATGAACAGAATATGGGAGGAGCTGCAACGGATGCACTGTCATCGTTGAACATGAGCTCATATGAATGTTCTTCTTCTGGATCAGGATGGAGGGCATTATGGTGAGTGGACTTTGGAGGCTCGTCCGAGATGATGGTGTCTTGATGAGTTTCTTTTGATTCAAAATCTTGATCTGTGACTTCGTCGGGGGGAGCAATAAATGGAAGATTGCTCTGAATGGCTAGATTTCTCATAGAGATAAGATTTGATTCGACATGGGAACAAGTAAGCTTTGGATATATTGTATGATCCCTGTTAACAAAATCTAACCAATCCGGATCCATAGTACTTGGTCGTCCTTTACCTGAGCTAGGTATCAGACCAATTTTGGTTCCTGAAAATGGATGGACAACCCCAACTTTAGAAATCTTGTGATCCGAGATAGGGATCTTCGATCATGCTTGTGTAGAAAGAGGGGGGATATTTGAGATGACTTGTGAGTGTGTTCTAGGGGGTGCAAGTAACTTTTATCGACACCGACATCACCTTTTTGGGAAGGTGAGGGTGGATTATGAGGAGACTTCCCGTGTGTGTGTGCTAGTTGTATTGAAACTCCAAAGGATACCTCGGAAGAATGGCTTGGGGGTGAGTTGATGACCAAATTCATTCGAAATGTCATTGAGTGTTCCATGTTGAGAGGAAACATCAACTTTGGCTCTCTTTTTGGTTTTTGGCTTGATGGGAGAAGTCTTTCGTTTGGCTACCTTATTTTTCTTGCCACCAGCCGAGACTGGTTTGACCACATCCGAGGTGGGCTTAACAAAGACTAGGATGGACTGTGTTGGGTCATATACAGTCGAGTTCTATAAATGATATGTCAAGAAAGGGGACTCGGATGGTATACTGGCCAACATTTGTTGGGGTAGTCTACGTGTGGGTCCGAAAGATGCTTGCTTCCTCTTCACCACATATTTCCAAAAGTCTTACCACAAGACCTCGGTCAGATCCACAATGTTGGTTCTCCCTGAGTAGATTTTGTACACCACATGAAACCAATCCTTGATCATTGTATCAGTGCCTCCATTCTTTCCGGAGAGACCTCGAAGAATAAGGTGCATAAGGACCGTCCAAAGGACAAGGACTGCAGATTTCTTGAATATCTTGGACTTGAATTCTTTTTTTTACCCTTGGGGTTTCTAGTATGCCAATCGCTTTGATAAATGTTTTTTTACATAGTAACAATGCGATATCTAGTGATCTTGGTTTCTAGCACTTCATTTTCGATCTTGATCCTATCAAATTCATTGATAAGGATCCTAAGTGGAATTTGGGGATTTGGGGTTTTTGTGAGTGGAATCACGATTTCATGACAAGAGATGAATTCATTTATTACCCTGATGGATTCGTCATAGTCCATAGGATCAATGGAGAAGAGTTTTGTGGTTTCATGAAGAAAGGGCTTGGTTGAAGAAAATGACGCAGATCCTTTAGAGGATTTCTTCTTTGGAATGGTTTTTGAGACTTCAGGAGCATTTCGGGATGAAGCCATTGTTGCAGGTTTAAAGCTCAAGGAACAACTTTTGCAGAGAGAATAAGGTAATAAGATGATGAGAGCATAAAAAAGTGACTGATGGGTTTTGAAATCCTTTTATAGGTTGGAGAATTGGGTCGGGTTGAGAAAAGGTGTAATGAGTATACCCAATTTGAAAATGGGTTGCATTAAATGTGTTGACGAAATTGGCATGCGTTGGACCTGCAAGGACGAAAGGTGCGATGGTAGTACATGCAATTTGGAAAACCATCGTTTCAGTTGAAAGGATGTGCACTTTATTGAGACGTGTACAAAAAGTGGGATAATTTAGGATTAATGGATAATCATTAAAAAAATAACCTTTTGAGTTTTTTAAGAAAACGTTTCAGAAAAAAAATAATGAAAAACCTTTTGAACTTCTTTTGAAACGGGTGATCTCGGGATAGGGAAATTTCGAGATGAATTGTCATAAGATACTTCCGAGGTGAAAATGAAAACACTTGTACATGATATAGAGTTCGTGATTGAATAGAATCAGAATGAATATCAGAGGTAAAACGTAAGTAGATCTTAGAGGACATATTTTAAATAGATTTTGAGAGTCCGAGACGTGAAGAGTCAGAGCTCGGATAGGGGTAAGAGGTGAAGGCTCATTACCATTTCAGACTTGAATTCCAAGGTGAACTTCATAACATCCTTTTGAGATAAATTTGAGGCAAGATCAAAGCAAAATACCAATGTAAAATGATCATATATGTTCCAATAGGGAATTATTCCGAGATTAAAAAGATTTTGACTTCGGAATTAATTTATTTTCCGATGTTTCCATTAGAGAGTACAATCCTCTTGGAAGAACTGAGGATCAGACAAAATCATACCCATATTGTTCAAAAACCCATTGAATTTGGTTTCTTCTAATGACTTAGTAAAGACATCAAAAATTTCATTGTTAGATGGAACAAAAATAAGTTCAATGTTTCATTTTAAAACATTATCTTTAATAAAATAGTACCGAATATCAATGTGCTTCGTCATCGAGTGCTAAATTAGATTGTGAGAAATCACAATGACTCTCTGAGAGTCATAATAGATTGAAATTTGTTGAAATCGATAACCATAGTCCAAAAGTTGTGAATTTATCCAAAGAACTTGAGAAGTGCAACTACCAGCAGCTTTGTATTCCACTTCGGTTGTTAAAAGAGCAATGCAATTATGCTTCTTAGATGACCAGCTAACCAATCTTCCACCAGAAAATTGACAGCCACCAGAGGTGTTTTTTCTATCCAATTAAAGACCACCATAGTTTAAATCATAGTAAGCTTGTAGGAGAAAACTCTCATTTGTTGGATACCAGATTCTGAGACTCTTTGTACCTTTGAGGTATTTTCTTGACCACCAAAAGATGAGACATCTTTGGATTAACCTGAAACCTGGCACACAAACATGTAGAAAACATGATGTCCGGACGACTTTCTATTAGGTAGAGTAGTGATCCAATCATTCCCATATACTTCTTTTCATCAACATAAACAGTTGGTGGTCCGAGAATATCTTATGTCCGAAACCCATAGGAACTTTTGCAGAGGCACAGGTGTCGATTGAATATTTCTTAAGAAGATCATAAATGTATTTTTCTTGGTGAATAAAGATTCCTATGTTGGTTTGTTTGACTTGGAGACCGAGGAAGAAACTTCGTTCATGATTCATGCTCATTTGGAATTGCCTAATCATTAACTTGGCAAAATCAGCAACCATTGATGAATCCGTGGAACTAAAGTTGATATCGTCAACATAGATTTGGACTAGCATGAGATGTTTTCTATTTGATGTTTGAAATAGGGTAGAAACAAGAATTCCTCTTTGAAAACTGGAATGCTTGATAACGTCACGAAAAGTCTCATACTAGGTGCGAGGAGCTTGCTTGAGGACATAAATAGCTTTCGGAGTTTGTAACAATAGCTCGGAAAAAGGATTGAGAAAACTTGGAGGCTATTAGAGATACACTTCAGTATCCATTTCACCATTAAGAAAATCACTTTTAACATCCATTTGGTAAACTTTGAAGCCTTTATGAGCAACCTAAGAAAGAAAGATTCTGATAGCTTCAAGATGGGCAACATGATCAAAGGTCTTGTCATAATCAAGTCTTTCAATCTGAATAAATCCTTTGGACACCAATCTTGATTTGTTTCGAATGATTACTCTAGTGTCGTCTAGCTTGTTTCAGGAAACCCATTTTGTACCAACAATAGGGTGATCCATAGGATGAAGGATGAGAGTCCGTACTTGATTTCTGTTGAATTCTGCCAACTCTTCTTGCATGGTTGTAATCCGCTCAACAAGTTCTAATGCTTCCTTGATGGATTTTGGTTCAAACATTGAGATAAATGCCAATAAATGACATTCATTCTGGATGTTAGTGGCAGAGCGAGTTTGTACACCGGTGTTGATATTTTCTATTACTTGGTTTGGAGGATGATCCTTTGTCCAGATATGTAATCACGGAAGCTCTTGTCCAGCTGATGATCCGATATCAAAAATGGGGTTATGTTGCTCCCCCTGAACAACTTGAATTTGAGGATGATGCTCACCCTGAAATTCTGAACCAGAGATATTTATGTCATCTTCGTTCGGAAAGTCAAAGAAGTCATCATCTCCATAGTTGTTGTTCGAATTAGGATCGAATTCAACAAATTGATCCAATGCATATTGGAATCCTTCAACATTTGATTAAAGAGAGGGAAAACCATTCTCCCCCTTGACCTGAGAAGGTTGAAATGTATCGGAATCAAATAGAAGAAAGGTGGGGGTCGGACTAGAAACATTTTAGGAAGTTTGAGTTGTAGTTGTGACGGTCTTGATCGAGATTATGAATCAAGAGTTATTTCTGATGGTACGAACAGGGTTTCAAAGTCAACTTCATGAATTATTTGAGGATTCAGATATCCTGGAAATGGAGCATCGGACTCCATGATGTGTGTTGTGACATGACTTGGACCAGTATTCTGAACATAGTTGTCATCGAAGGTAACATCAAAACTTTCTTCAAGAACATGAGTCCGACGATTTAGAACTCGGTAAGCTTCCGATTTTGTTGAGTGTCCAAGGAAGCTTTATCAGCTTTAGGCTAAAATTTCGTGAGTTGATCACGGTTGTTTTTGATAAAGCACCTCCGAAAACATGGATAAATGAGATATTCAGCTTACGATCATTCATGGTTTCATACGGTGTGATGTTGAGTCGTCGATTGATGATCCTTCAGCTTTGAGTGAAGTAGGCAGTGGACATGGCTTCAGACCAAAGATAAAGTGGAAGATTTACAAAATTAAGCATCGATCAAGCATCTTCAATAAGAGTTATTTTTCTTCTTTCAACCCCACCATTTTGTTGAGGAGTGTAGGGAGCTGATAAACTGTGGTCAATGCCTTTGTCAAAGAGGAATTTTTCAATCGTGACATTGGCAAATTCAGAGCCATTATCACTTCGGATCCGTCTTACAGGTAGTGTGACGAGAAATTCAATTCCATTGATGAAGTTGATAAGTTCCGAGGCTATCTCACATTTCAGCCTAAGGAAGAAGACCCAAGTGAAACTTGTAAAATCATCCACAATCAAAGAATACACTTTTTGTAATGTAGACTTTCTACTATGGAAGGTCAACAAAGATCAATATTTAGGAGTTCTAATGGTTTCGAAATTGATTTTTAAATGATAACAAAATGACCTTTCTTGGATTGCTTCCCACATTCACACGCAGCACACAAATGATCATTTTCAAACTTGAGGAGTGAAAGACCTTTGACCATTTCATTGGAAACAAGGTCATTAATATATCGGAAGTTTAAGTGAGCAAGCCTCAGATGCCATAACCAACTAACGTCAGGAACGGCTTTTGAAAGTAAACAGATTTGAGTTTTGCCAATGTTCATGTTGGTGCCAAGAGGATACATATTCTTGTTGCAATTTGATTTTATGATACATTCTTTCTGGTCTTTTGTCATAACGTAGCCATGTTTTTTTGCAGAACTCAACTCTGCGGTTGGAATCAATGTGTTGAGCCACAGTTATCAAATTATGCTTTAGGTCAGTTACATATGCCACATTTGAGATAGAGAAATTGCCATTGGTAAGGATGCCATAGCCTCGGATCTGAGAGTTGAAGTTGTTTCCATGTTTCACACAGCCATCATTTGGTGAGAGTTTAAAATCACACAGAAAATCTTTCTGCCCCGTCATGTGCATGGAACAAGCTCTATCAATATACCATATTTTATCTTGTTCCAAAGCACAGAGTGCCTGCAAGAATTAGTGAATTTTGGAGTTTTTAGGCTCTGAGTTATGTTTTGGGACATAGGTACGGGCTTTGGACTTATGTTGTGACTTTTAAGCAACAGATGTCTCGAAGGGCTTGTTTCGAGATTCTTTTGGAAATAAGTAGAAAGGCATGGTCTTTTCATTGATCCAAAAATCATATTCAACATGTTGTTTCGGAACAACTTTTCTCTGACCAATAGTTTTTTGAGTTGTAGGAATCACAATGTTACTTGGGATTGTAGTTTCTTTTTTTAACATTTTTAACTCTCCGCTCAAATTTTTTTTTTGAATCATTTGAAACTTTTTGAGAAACAGTGTATTGGCAACTCATTCTTCGTATGCTACTTTTTATGTCAAATTTGGTTTTGAAAGTTGTGGTTTAAAAATCATACCATCAGATATAGCAATGAACATAGTATAAACTGTCTGATATGAGTTAGTATTGGTGAGATGAGTATTAACAAACTTTTTTATAATGGGACTGACAACCTTGTTTTGAGCTACCAAATGAGTTCGATTAGAAGGCATCTTAAGAATCTTAACATGCACAAAGGTGTTGTGGTTCTTAGAGGATGAGCTCACAGTCCGAGATGCTTTATTATTAGAATTCTCAATGAATCTGGAATCATATCTTGACCTAATTTCCTTTTTGAGAGCATTTTTGACTTCTATCTTAGGATTGATGGAATCTTTACTATTTAACGATGGTTTCTTCCTGGAGGTAGATGATGACTTGGAAGATTGGCTTGCAGATGGGTTGTTAAATGTAGGCTTGATTGGTACTAAGGTTGTTTTTGAAATCACTTGAGAATTAGAAACACAAGATTCAGATGAATAATCTACTAATATTTCTTCTTCTGCATCACTATCAAAAGATGCCCAGAAAAATATGATTTATCTGATTCCGGTCCAGTTGTCTCCAGAATTATTTTATCTATTCCATGGTTGTTTGGAGGACCGAGGTTCAAAATTTGAACTACATTATGGGTGATGCTAGGGAGGGACTCCGAGGTCTGATTCAGGTCCAGGGGTATCAGAGGCAGAAGGAGCATGGAATCAGGACACTTGACAACTTTGGGTTGAAACTTAGGAATCATAGATGAAAATCGGTTGGAGGTCCTAGGAAGGGGTGAAAATGGTGAGACATGGGTATCGGAATGTTTGCGGTTCAGCATGTCTCCTATAAAAGTTAGATTATGTAACTCCTTCAAGGGGTGAGCAATAGGTTTCAGAAACTCGCTTCCGAGACCAGGTGCTTTGGACCAAGGATGACAAAAATTATGAGTCATCCGTTTAGTGGCTTCAAGAATACATATGGCATGATGTAAAGAATCAATGTTGGTATTCATATGTTTGTTATCATGTAACACTAATATTTTTTTTCAAACAAATTTTCGATTTTTATAAAACATAATTCCATCAATATTCATAGAAACACCCCTTTTAATTGTTCAATAAAATAGTACAAAATCCCAAGATCAAAATGTCAAGCTCCAAACGTGTGTGTACGGATCAAGCCGGCGCCTTCCCACGGTCGTCACTAGTACCTGAAACAAATAACATCAACACTATAAGCACAAGGCTTAGTGAGTTTCCCAAAATACTACATATAACACATATTAGCCACTCGAGACTATAACTCTGTGGGTCCATGCACCCAAACTCTGTGAACCCTCAGGTTCTAACTCTGTGAACCTTCCGGTTCTACTCTATAAACATGCACAGCATCAAACACATAAAAGTAATGCAGTACAACACATAACATACATAGCATACAATACTCTATCACATAACTCTGGTTACCTACTCAAGGTAAAGTATAGTGAGAAGACTCACCTCGCGTGTCTCGGTAAACCGTAACCCTGAAATCGCTAAACACTCGATCTGCCGAGCTGAAGTCCCCCTATAGCACAATACATCTCTAATTAACACTTTCCCAACCAGGGTTGACCATACCATAACAAGACAAACTAGGTCAACGCTGGTCAACGGTCAACTTGATCGGACTCGGCGAGTGCACTATAGCGACTCGGCGAGTCTGAGCGCATTCACCAATTTCCCTGGAATCCTCTCTTGACACGTCGAGCATCCCCTCCCAACTCGACGAGTTCCACCTGGCACGAGTTGTGGGGCCACCACGACTCAACTCGCCGAGTCTCAAGAACAACTCGGCGAGTCCGGTTTGACTCGGTCCACCTGTCCATCCTGACTCCCCCTTGACCCACTGAGTTCACTCATCCCAACTCGGCGAGGCCACTCGCTGAGTGGTCATGCAACATTCAAGCTACTCGCCGAGTCTGTTCTTCGAACTCGGCGAGTCCGTGCCATGCACTGACTCAATCTTGCTCTAAAGGCCAGATCCTGTCCACTAATCCATAGATCCAGTCCCCCCATGATTATTTAGCACGTAAAGTCACAACCTTGATGCATAAATAACCTCTACATGATCACAAATGATGTTTTTGACTCTACTATTTCAACACAAGGCCAAGGACTCCATTTCCACCCATAAAGCTTGATGAGTGAGGCCCTCTAGACCTCTATGGATCCAGATCCATGGTCTCAACTCAAAGAGGGAACCAAAGGGGCACCAAATCACCCCATAAATGATCATATTAAGCCCTAACTTGCATCAAGTTTCACCAAACAGAAAATGGTCCGAAAATAATACCTCTAGAGTGATGATCTAAGCTCCAAATCCACGAAATAGCAACCTCCTTTGTTTCCTCTTGCCTAGGGCCTCCTTCTTCTTGCTAAACAACACACACAAGATCAAGATTGGCTCTCTTTCCTTCACAAACGCTCAAGAACTCTAGGGACACTCTCTGGGGGTTGGGTGAGCGCAAATGACGGCCATAAGGCCCCTTAAATAGGCCACAAACCCGGAGATTTAGGGTTTCATAACACAGCGCAGACTCGCCGAGTCCATACCCTGGACTCGCCGAGTCCAAGTGCACACCCTCGATCAATCCCGTGTCCCTACTTGGCGAGTCTGAGCCCCAACTCGCCGAGTCCCTCTCACAATATAACACAATTAAACTTACATTATACCTGGTAAAATCCAGATGTTACAACTCTCCCCCACTAGAACTGGACTTCGCCCTCGAAGTCCCGCTCTAAAACAGCTCCGGATGCTGCTCCCGCATCATACCCTCCGGCTCCCAGGTCATCTCTGATCCTTCCGATGTTGCCACTGAACCAATACCAGAGGTACCTCCTTGTTCCTCAAAACCTTGATCTTCCGATCCCTAATAGCCACTGGTCTCTCCGCATAATTCAGGCTCGCATCAACCTGAATATCCTCAAGTGGAACCACTGCCGACTCATCGGCTATACATTTCCTCAACTGCGATACATGAAAAGTGTTGTGAATCTGTCCCAACTCTGCTGGTAACTCCAGCCGATAGGCTACCCGGCCTACCCTGGCGATCACACGAAACGGGCCAATAAACCGGGGTCCCAATTTGCCCCTCTTCCTGAACCGGATCACTCCTTTCCAAGGAGAGACCTTCAGGAGAACAAAGTCGCCGACCTGAAATTCCAGCTCGGACCGGCGTCTATCCGCGTAACTCTTCTGTCGGCTCTGAGCGGTCAATAACCTCTGCCTGACCAGCTGTATCTGCTCTGTCGTCTGATTCACGATCTCTGTACTGCCCATTACCCTCTGCCCAACCTCTCCCCAACATATGGGAGTCCGACACCTTCTACCATATAACAGCTCAAAGGGCGGCATACCAATGCTCGAATGATAGTTGTTATTGTAGGAAAACTCCGCTAAAGGCAAATACGAGTCCCAACTACCCCCAAAATCCAATACACAAGCTCAAAGCATGTCCTCGAGTGTCTGTATCGTCCGCTCACTCTGACCGTCGGTCTGGGGGTGGTATGCGGTACTAAAATGCAACTTAGTACCCAACTCCTCATGAAATTTCTTCCAAAAACGGGAAGTGAAACGCACATCGCGGTCTGAAATAATCGAGATCGGCACCCCATGCCGAGATACAACCTCCCTCACGTAAACCTCCGCCAACTTCTCTGCTGAAGAACTCTCACTGATGGCAAGAAAGTGAGCGCTCTTTGTCAATCTATCCACAATCACCCAAATTGCATCAACTCCTCTGGCAGTCCTCGGCAATTTGGTGATAAAGTCCATAGTGATATGTTCCCACTTCCACTCGGGAACCTCCAATGGCTGCAACTTTCCATGCGGTCTCTGGTGTTCGGCCTTTACCCTTCGACAGGTCAAACACCTCTCGACAAACCATGCTACATCCCTCTTCATACAGGGCCACCAATACTCCTTCCTTAGGTCCAAATACATCTTCGTGGCCCCGGGGTGGATCGAAAATTTCGATCTATGAGCCTCCTCCAACAATGTGGTACGGGTACCGCCCACAAACGGTACCCAAATCCTGCCCTGATAAGTCATAAGGCCTCGACTATCCGATATAAACTCAGAAACCATCCCAACAACCCGCTCTCTCTTCTGCATCTCCGGACGCACGGCCTCGGCCTGAGCCCTACGAATGGCATCCAGAACTGGAGCTATCACGGTCAATCTCAAACATACATCTCGCAGGGGAGTACTCTCCACCCTGCGACTCAACGCGTCGGCTACCACATTAGCCTTGCCCGGGTGGTACAAGATCTCACAATCATAATCCTTGACCACGTCTAACCATCTCCTCTGCCGCATATTTAGGTTAGGCTGATCCATCAAGTACTTCAAACTCTTATGGTCCGTGTAAATCGTACAACGAACTCCATACAAGTAGTGCCGCCAAATCTTGAGGGCGAACACCACTGCCCCCAACTCCAAATCATGTGTGGGGTACCTCGTCTCGTGAGGCTTCAACTGCCTCGATGCATAAGCTATCACATGACCCTTCTGCATCAATACCGCTCCCAATCCTAGGATCGATGCATCACAGAATACCACAAAACCTTCCATACCTTCCGGAAGGGCTAATACTGGAGCTTCACACAACCTCTGGCGAAGCGTCTCAAAGGAGGTCTGCTGCTCGGGACCCCATGCAAATGCCACACCCTTCCGGGTCAATCTGGTGAGTGGAACCGCAATCTTGGAGAAATCCTTAATAAATCTCCGATAATACCCTGCCAACCCGAGGAAAATCCGTATCTCAGAAGGTGACCTCGGCACCTCCCACCTCATCACTGCGTCAACCTTGGCCGGATCGACCAATATCCCCTTCTGGTTAACGAGATGTCCCAAAAACTGGACCTCCCGTAACCAGAAATCGCACTTGGAGAACTTTGCGTAAAGTTTCTCCGCTCTCAAAACCCCAAGCACCTCCCTCAAATGCTCCTCGTGCTGCTCACTAGATCTCGAATATACCAGAATATCATCAATGAAAACAATCACCGACCGATCCAACATCGGCCGACATACCCTGTTCATGAGGTCCATGAACACAGCCGGGGCATTAGTGAGCCCAAAAGGCATCACCACAAACTCATAATGCCCATAACGCGTCCTGAATGCTGTCTTCTGGACGTCCTCGTCCCACACTCTCACCTGATGATAGCCCGACCTCAAATCAATCTTGGAGAACCAAGATGCTCCCTGTAGCTGATCGAATAAATCATCGATCCTCGGTAGCGGGTAACGGTTCTTGACCGTCAGCTTATTCAATTCCCGGTAATCAATACACATGCGATGTGAGCCATCCTTCTTCTTCACAAACAAGATGGGTGCTCCCCACGGCGAGCTACTCGGCCGAATAAACCCCTTCCCCAGCAACTCCTGAAGTTGCGAGGATAACTCCTGCATCTCTGGAGGCGCAAGGCGATACGGCACCTTAGCAATAGGCGCGGCCCCCGGAACCAGATCGATGCCAAACTCCACTTGCCTCGTGGGAGGCACACCTGGTAACTCTTCGGGAAATACATCTGGAAACTCCCGCACCACCGGAACTTCCTCCACAGAGCTCGGTCTCTCGGAGATCACTCGCGTATCCATCACATACGCTACATAACCCTTACAGCCCTGCTGTAAACACTGCCTCGCCCTAGCAGCCGAACAAAAGGCTGATCCAGAACGTGTACCCTCGCCGTATACTGAAAGAACTCCCCCACTAGGATCTCGTATAGTCACCAGCTGTTGCTCGCAATCGATAACCGCACCAAATCGGCTCAACCAATCCATGCCCACTATAACACAGACATCACCCATCGCAATCGGAATCAGGTCGATCGGAAACTCGACCCCGAATATCTCCAATACACATCCCCGGAAGACCTCTGTAGCACTAATCACTCTGTCGGCGGCTATGGAAACCCGCAGGGGCCGACTCAATACTCCACGACTAACACTGATACGCTGACTAAATGCCAAGGACACAAAAGATCGACTCGCACCCGAGTCAAATAACACTAAAGCAGGTACAGAATTCACAAGGAAGGTACCTAAGCATAGCATGATATAAGCATAATATCTCATCACCATAAACAATAATGAAAAGGAAACATACCAGCCACAACGTCGGGTGCAGCGCGGACCTCTTCCGCAGTCAGCTGGAAGGCTCTCCCCCGAGCCCTCGGTGCCTCGGCCTTCACGGGCCGACTCTCTGCAGCAGCAGCTCTGATGGCGGCGGGAGCAGACCCCTGAGATGCCCCGCGCAGCAGCGGACACTCCGCCTTCCGGTGTCCAGTCTGGTTGCAGTGGAAGCACACTGCAAATCCCTTGGGGCAGTCCTTAGCCATATGCCCCTCCTTGCCACATTTGTAGCAAGACCCTGCCCGACAGGCGCCATCGTGACCCTTGCCGCACTTCCAACAAGTGCGGCCCTTCTGGCTCCCGGGTCTGGGATCAGCGGGCTTGGCCCGCTTGGCTGCCGGCTGGGACTGTGCCGGCCGCCGATCCCTCCCCATAGACTCCGCCTCCTCCCTGGCCTGAGTCTCAAGCTCAATCTCCCTCTTCCGAGCATTTGCCTGAAGCTCGGCAAATGTCCGGTACGAGGAGTTCGCAGCGAACTCCCGAATATCCCGCCTCAAAATGCTCAGATAACGGCTCATACGTGCCTGCTCGGTGGACACGTGCTCAGGGCAAAACATCACCCTCTCCTGAAACATCCTCGTAATCGCTGTAACTGACTCGGTACCCTGCTTGAGGGTCAGAAACTCCTGTGCCAGACGTTCCCTCTCCACATTAGGAACATACTCATCTCGGAACATGGAAGTGAACCTCTCCCAGGTCACTGCCGAAAGCTCAGTCGGTGTGAAATGCGCAGTCACAAACTTCCACCAGTCCTTCGCTCCCAAGCGAAGCTTGTTCAGCGCGAACCGAACCTTCAAATGCTCAGGGGAAGAGCAAGTGAAGAAGCATCCTTCCATATCAGATATCCACCTCATAGCTGCCACCGGGTCCTGCGTACCATCAAACTCTGGTGGCTTGGTGTTGCTGAACTCCCTGAACAACATCGCATCACCTCCATGGGGTCTTGCTGCAGCAATCGCTGCGGTAGCTGCTGCAACCGCAGCCTCAGAAAGAGCGGCATAGCGCTCGTCAAACGTCTCAATCAAAGCGGTCTTAATGGACCCGAACATCTCTGGTATCTCGGCTCTGATGACCGCAGCCACCTCCTCATGAATGATCTGTCGAATGTCCTCATCACTAGATCCGGCATCCTCCGACATGTGTCGTGTCCTCACCATGATCAACCTCTGAAATACAACATGTGATAATTAGAATTCACTCGAACACTCTTACATTCAACAATCCACCCCTCCTTGATTCTTGGCATCCCCAGATTCTTATTTGAACTGTGTACCGCTCCGGTGCTTTTAGTAGTACGGGCCCAATACTACTGTCCGCACCGTCTCGGTACACACCCCAAATCGTCCTCTTCGGATCCCAGTCCCCAAGTACTCTATTATACTTAAATCTCTCTGAACAGATCTCACACAAAACCCTAGCTTCTACCTAATTACTCTCAGCGTCTCATAGCAGCTCACCATTCCCTAAGCTAAGGCATCACAAAACAGGCCACTCTAGCCCTATCAGCAATACCTAGCCTACTCTAGCATGCACACACATCACAATAATAGTTATTACATAACAAAAGATATTTTGGGAATTCACCGTTCGGGCGCTGACTGATCGTACACACGTTTCTTCCTGGAAAACCCTTTACTCTTAGAAAATTTTGGTTTTTATTTTGAAAATATCTCTTTATTTCCTCAGTTTGAGTTCAAATACCCCCGAAGGTGTACCCGAATCCCTCAAACCAAGGCTTTGATACCAATTTGTAACACTAATATTTTTTTTCAAACAATTTTTCGATTTTTATAAAACATAATTCCATCAATATTCATAGAAACACCCCTTTTAATTGTTCAACAAAATAGTACAAAATCCCAAGATCAAAATGTCAAGCTCCAAACGTGTGTGTACGGATCAAGCCGGCGCCTTCCCACGGTCGTCACTAGTACCTGAAACAAATAACATCAACACTGTAAGCACAAGGCTTAGTGAGTTTCCCAAAATACTACATATAACACATATTAGCCACTCGAGGCTATAACTCTGTGGGTCCGTGCACCCAAACTCTGTGAACCCTCAGGTTCTAACTCTATGAACCTTCCGGTTCTACTCTGTAAACATGCACAGCATCAAACACATAAAAGTAATGCAGTACAACACATAACATACATAGCATACAATACTCTATCACATAACTCTGGTTACCTACTCAAGGTAAAGTATAGTGAGAAGACTCACCTCGCGTGTCTCGGTAAACCGTAACCCTGAAATCGCTAAACACTCGATCTGCCGAGCTGAAGTCCCCCTATAGCACAATACATCTCTAATTAACACTTTCCCAACCAGGGTTGACCATACCATAACAAGACAAACTAGGTCAACGGTCAACTTGACCGGACTCGGCGAGTGCACTATAGCGACTCGGCGAGTCTGAGCGCATTCACCAATTTCCCTGGAATCCTCTCTTGACACGTTGAGCATCCCCTCCCAACTCGACGAGTTCCACCTGGCACGAGTTGTGGGGCCACCACGACTCAACTCGCCGAGTCTTAAGAACAACTCGGCGAGTCCGGTTTGACTCGGTCCACCTGTCCATCCTGACTCCCCCTTGACCCACTGAGTTCACTCATCCCAACTCGGCGAGGCCACTCGCTGAGTGGTCGTGCAACATTCAAGCTACTCGCCGAGTCTGTTCTTCGGACTCGGCGAGTCCGTGCCATGCACTGACTCAATCTTGCTCTAAAGGCCAGATCCAGTCCACTAATCCATAGATCCAGTCCCCCCATGCTTATTTAGCACGTAAAGTCACAACCTTGATGCATAAATAACCTCTACATGATCACAAATGATGTTTTTGACTCTACTATTTCAACACAAGGCCAAGGACTCCATTTCCACCCATAAAGCTTGATGAGTGAGGCTCTCTGGACCTCTATGGATCCAGATCCATGGTCTCAACTCAAAGAGGGAACCAAAGGGGCACCAAATCACCCCATAAATGATCATATTAAGCCCTAACTTGCATCAAGTTTCACCAAACAGAAAATGGTCCGAAAATAATACCTCTAGAGTGATGATCCAAGCTCCAAATCCACGAAATAGCAACCTCCTTTGTTTCCTCTTGCCTAGGGCCTCCTTCTTCTTGCTAAACAACACACACAAGATCAAGATTGGCTCTCTTTCTTTCACAAACGCTCAAGAACTCTAGGGACACTCTCTGGGGGTTGGGTGAGCGCAAATGACGGCCATAAGGCCCCTTAAATAGGCCACAAACCCGGAGATTTAGGGTTTCATAACACAGCGTAGACTCGCCGAGTCCATACCCTGGACTCGCCGAGTCCAAGTGCGCACCCTCGATCAATCCCGCGTCCCTACTCGGCGAGTCTGAGCCCCAACTCGCCGAGTCCCTCTCACAATATAACACAATTAAACTTACATTATACCTAGTAAAATCCGGATGTTACATATCATAAAATAAAACATTCCTTTCAGAATAATTGATTTCACATTTGTATTTAAGAAGGATACATTCATCTTGTGACATTACAAGTTCTTGTTCTAACGACTCTATCCTAAGCTTCTTATCCTCAAAATGTAATTTAAAACGACTCAATTCAATTTCCATCTTCTCGCTCACTTTTATGGAAGACTCATAAGCTTTATAGATGATGTTCATATCTGATTGGATTTGGGCTAGACATGGTTCACAAAGAGATAAATCAAAATTATTATCAGTAATCATATATTTTATCTGTTGAACGATGCTTCAACCTGGTGGATCGTTGGTTGCCATGTAGCAGAAATTTAGCTCAACATCTTCATCATCACCTTCTAATCAAGATGACCAGTATCCTTCATCGCATTCGATTTTTTGTCTAGCCATAAGACACATGTTTCTTTCAGAACTCACATCATCTTCCTCTCCAGAAGACCAATATCCTTCCACATCTCTTGACACGGTGGTGACGAAATATTTTTCACTTACAACCATTTCTTGGGCTCGGCAGGCATAGTAAACAGAGTCCTTGATCTTTTGTTTCTGTGTGGATTCAACCATTAAATACTTGGCGAGGTGATTTCCATGACCACACTTGTGACAAACGACCTTCAGTTTGTTTGGCTTTGGATTCTCACAGGATTCTGAGGAATGATTTGGTGTTGAGATGTTTGGTTCGTAAGCAGGTGGATTCTTTGAGGGTTTGGGAAATGGTAGAGGATTACTTTGATGAGGAGCTAGGAAACGGTTGTGATATGATTTGTGAGTGGGGTTCCATGGTCGCTTGTATTTCAGGGACAACAAATCAAACTCTTGTTGAAAGAAAAGTTCGGAGTCCATCGCTTTAGGGTCAAGGTCTCCATCAAACTGATAGTTAGAATTACCAAGAACATGTAAAGTTGGTGGAGAGGGTTCAACAGATGGAATAGGAGGGATAATAGTTTTGAATGGGTCCAAAATAGAGGAGTTTGAGACTTGAGGATCAAAAGAACTAACAAGAGTTAGAGGACCTCCTGAGAGTTCTCTAAATGTTTGAGCAATATTTGATGCATGTCCTTGAAGCTCATCAAACAGCTGATAAAGCTTCAGCTTCTTCAGATATCCATTACTCTGAAGACACAATTTCACATTTCCCCATCCTTTACCAAGACTATTAATGACCTTGAGATTGTATTCTAGTGGAGTTCAGACAATCCCATGAGTTGTCATGTTGTTGACTGTAACATCCTGGAACAACAAGAGTAGAGTTGAAGTACTAAAAGTGAAAATTTTGAAGGGGAAACTCGGCGAGTCCATGGATGGACTCGGTGAGTAGGGTCGCGACTTTGGTCACGAGTCAAGTGGCCTACTCGGCGAGTCCAAAGATGGACTCGGTGATTAGGTGCTGAGTGGAGAAAACCCTAAATCTGAGGAATGAGCCCTATTTAAAGAACATTATATCCTCTCCACAGCCTCTTTGATCCCCCTTGAAGTCCATAAACCCTAGAAAGCGTGATTGTGGAAGATTGGAGTGCATTTGAAGCTTGGGAAGGTGTTTGTTGAAGAAATCTTGAAGGAGAAGAGGCTTGGATCAAAGGGCTTTGCTTGGATTCGAGTTTCATTGTAGTTGAGGCATTCTTTGGAGGTAATATCTCGTTCTTGAGCTATCACTCATATGGATTCATCATTTTGGGGTCTATTGGGAGCTTATTTTGGTATGTTTTAGAGTTTGGAGGTTAGATCTGAGGTTGCTACCTCATATCTGGGATGGGGAAGGCCTAGAGAGCATTAAAGTCCCTGTGTTTGAGTGCTTAGTGAAGCCATCATGTCCCAAACCCTAACTCTAAAGTGAATAAGGCCTAGATCTCTTTGGATTCACGTAAAGTTTGCCACTTTACGTGATGGATGGATTGTAGGAGGCTAGATCTATGTTTTGGATCAATTGCATGGCCTGGAATGCTTGTGTATGGATTCAGACCGGTGGTACTCGGTGAGTCACATGGGTGGACTCGACGAGTTGCTTGAAGATGAGCTAGAACTCGACGAGTTGGATGAACAACTCGGCGAGTAGGTTGAAGATAGCCTTAGACTCGGCGAGTCTTGTCGAAGAGTCCCAATATATTTCTGGTTGAGTCAAGAATCAGTGAGTCAAGGGATGACTCGGTGAGTTGGGTGCGAGTGGACTCAGAGTTGTTGGACTCGGCGAGTCTCGGGGTGACTCGACGAGTTGGGTCGCGGATTGAGGGAAGTTCTGAGCATAGGGACTCGGCGAGTCATTGGGTTGACTCGGCGAGTAGAGTGAGTCAGGGGTTGACTTTGACTTTGTCCAAGGTTGACTAGT